>NW_026068183.1:875912-906963 GCF_014885135.2 Alexandromys fortis
TGTGTGTGTGTGTGTGTGTGTGTGTGTGTGTGTATATATATATATATATATATATATATATATATATCATGGCTTATCAATGGTGACTAAAAGATATACAAGAAAAAGTTAAATACATGTCCAGAAACAAAAATGGTATGATTTATGTTTTGGAACATGAGTCTATCTCTGCTAGCTGAATTCTGTTTAAGTAAGGAAATACCCTGATGGTGAGTCTATCAGGCTGAGAGGTTCTTGTCACCATCATGGACTCACTCAACCCTTCCCTCACCCACTCCTTGCCTCCTTTCAGGAACCTGTCAACCCTGGGGCCCGGCCCCCAGCAAGTCTGAACCCCCCATCCCAACAAAAGAACTGTGATTTGGTACGTTTTTGAAGATTGTCCTTACTTTCATTTTTTACTACATCTGTCCTTTGACAGTTTCATACACGTATCCTCTCTTATCTGCTTCCTGTCCCCATGAACAACCTCTTTCCCTACAAACCCCTTTCCTAGAAACCTAATTCATGTCTTTGTGTATTGTTGTGTGACCACTAAGTTTAACCAGAGCTGTCTGTGTGCCCAGAGCTGTAGGACTATCCATTGGAGCCTGGTAAACTTAACAGTGGGCACATAATTGAGAACATCAGTGCCCCACATCCACACCCAGCATCCATCCAGGGAGGGTAGGGTCCCGTAAGCCCCACCCCCACTCTAGACCAACTGTTGACAGTCCCAGTGCAGGCAACTTAGTTGCTGTGACTTTAATCACAATGGCCCTGTCATGAGTACACTACAGAGTGTCAGAGCTTTCCGCCGTCACCAAGCTCTTCCGCAACATTCCCCCAGCTTCAGAGGCAGGAATGTCTTGTGAAGGCTGCACACACTACAGCAGCACTCATTTCAGCATCTTCAACAACCACCAGTCTCCGCATTCGTCAGCACTCACTGCAAAGAGAAACTCTGATTGAGGTAAGAATAGCATTTGTCTATGATTATAAACATGCACATTTAGAGGCAGTTGGATATGATACCAGTCTAGCAAAATAACACAGTAAGCTCCCATCTGGGCTTGTGACCTCCCCAGCCATGGGTTTTTGTCCAGGTGAAGAATAACCAGCATGATCTCCTCTGGTAGAGTAGGCCTCCCTCCAATCCCAGCAGAAAGAAGCTGGTCCCCTCCATAGCGGTCCTGCCACTCTGGTAGCAGTAGGCACAGCTTGCCTGATGGCTAGTGTTGGAGGTGGTAGGATTCTCAGCAGGGTAAGACCTTCACGCCTCCCCCATGCCCAACAGCTCACACAGTGCCTTCTAGCCCTCATACACCAGTCAGCAGGAGGCAGTTTGCAGTTCAGGTCCAGCATGACTTCTCCTGCAGCCAAGGTTTGCTGTATCCTCAGAAACAGGATCTTACCATCTACTCTCAGTGGGCAACCAAGAGCAGTGACAATCGTGCTTTGTTTCCAGAGGCTTCCTGACTTACAGGTCACAGAGAGGTAGCCTGCAGGAGCACTGGGATCTAAGATGGGTATTATCAGGTAGAATATCTTTACTCAAACTCTTAAGTGTATTTTTAATTAGCTTATAGAATAGGAGGTGTCCATGCGTACTGTTGTCCATCCCCTCTGTTCCCTATCCCTAACCCCTGCCCTGTTTAAATCCCGGTGTTCATTTCCTCTGGCTTCATCTTTAAGAGTTCTGTCAGCCAGCCTCTTCAAGCCTGTCTCTCCTGCACCCATGAGCCTTTTGTGGCATTTTGGTCCCTATGGACATTCCAAGTTAACACAAAAAATTAGTTTGAAGCTATCATCCACATACGAGAGAGAACACGTGGTGTATGTCTTTCTAGCCTGACATACCTCATTTAGTTTAAGTTTTGTGTTCCATTCCATCCATTTTCCTACAAATTTCTTACTTTCATTTTTCTTTAGATAGTGCTAAGTAGGATCCCGAGTGCATATGGACCACATTGCTGCTATCCAGCTGTCGTTGATGGAATCTGGGCTGGTCGCTTTTCCTAACTGCTGAGATGAGATGGAATTTTAAAGTAGTTTTGACTTGCATTTCTCTTATGGTTAGGGATGTTGAACACTTTTTTTTTTTTAAAAAAAATGCTTATTAGCTATTTGTGTTTCTTCTGAGAACGCAGCCTCTTTTTATTGTATGTTTGTTTGCTTGCTTCTTTTCTAGGACAATGTCTTATCTAGACTTCTATTTCTCTGATAAAGCACCATGCCCAGAAGCAGCATGGGGAGCTTACGGCTCGGCTCTTAGTTCACATTGCATCACTGATGTAAGTCAGAGCAGAAACTCAGGGAGGAAGTGGAAGGAGGAACTGAAGCAAAGGCATGGAGGAGTGGTGCTTATGGGCTTGCTCAGCCCCGGAAGCAGCACCATCCCCATGATCTGGGCCCCTAGTGGATGCCAGGCCCTGCCTTTGTCCTGCCTCGGTATCCATTCTCTAACACATTTCCCTGTTGGTTTTTATCCCTGCCAGGTCACTGCACTCCTAGATTCTGATGGGCAGCCTTGCTGGAAGCCTGTTGCCATGGCTACCACTTCATCTTGTCTTATAGCATCACCACCAGCAGCTGCATGGTTGTCTCCTCTTCTTGCTTGAGGGTCCTGCAGTCTGGAAATTTTAGACAGTGACAGTTTTCTTCGTCTCCAAACCTTTCCTTTGTTTCTCTATACTCCTCTACAGAGTGCGAGAGGAGCTCCCTGGGAAGGGCCTTGGTCTAGCTTCCTTCCCCTTTCTCTTATGGCCACACCCCTCACCAACTCCTCACCAACTCTTCCGGACCGTGCAACAATCCCATAAGCAGAATACATTAGCTTATCAGAACAAAATGACCCCCAAATAACAATGGCTTGTCCTACGAACACATTTATTTCTTGTCAAGGTTGGTGGGATGATTAACATTGATTGTCCGTTTTATGGGATCTAGAATCATCTAGGAGACACACCTCTGCTCATGTCTATGAAAGAGTTCTCAATCAGGTTAACTGAAACAGGAAGAGCCACTCTAAATGTGGGGTGGTTCTGTCCAGGGCACTGGCATCCTGCGAGGAATGAGGAGGAGGAGGAGGAGGAGGAGGAGGAGGAGGAGGAGGAGGAAGATGAATACCAGCAACCATCTCTGTTTCCTGAAAATAGGTACAGTGTAGCCAGCTGCCATAGACTCCAGCTGCCACAAACGCCAGCTGCCACAATGGACCGCTCCTTAAAACCTGAAGGCAAAACAAGCTCCTCCTTCTCAAAGCTGCTGTAGTTACAGCAATGAGAAAAGCAGGTAACTGTAGTTGGGAAGGCAGCTGTCCCAGACGGGGTGACTTTTCTGGGCCAGGCAGACAAGTAGCACACGCCTCAAGCTGTCATTCCTCAGTGTAAACACAAAAGCCTGACCACACCTATGTGCAGGAGTCTAGGAAATGCAAACCAGGAGAAAAATGCACTGGGGGTGGCACTGGTCCCCAAATGGAGACCCCTTTGCCTCAGTCCTGAACGTGCGGAGTCTTGCAGCTGGTGAGCAGTAAAGGCGTCTCCAAGCTGGACTTTGACTCTGAAATCTTTGTACTTCCTCTACATGGCTTCGCCTCCTGGAGCAGCTCCATCCTTCCATCTGTCACTCCAGCATCCCATCTGTCCTTCTTTCCTGAGTTCAGTCCCTTGAACCTGTGGAAAGAAGAGAACCACTCCACAAAATTGTACTCTGGCCTCCACATGTACACCATGGAAAATCACACACACACACACAATTATAATTTTTTTAAAGAAGAACTAAGACATCAGTCTGTCTGTCTTCACTATATAATGTTCAAAGTGTGGGCCTGGAAAAGAGCAAATTTAAAATGTGTGATAATGAGAAAGGCAAAAGGATTTTTGTTCGGAAGTGTGCCCAGTGTTTCACTGTGGAACACAGAGGCAAGTCCATCACTGGACCAAATATCCATGGTCTCTTTGCGTGGAAGAAGGGTCAGGCCTCTGGACTCTCTGACAGAGAAACTAACAGAACAAGGGCATCACCTGGGGGAGAGGACATGCTGACAGAGAATCCCAACAGTCACATCCCTAGAACAAAAATGGTCTTTATTGGGATTAAGAATGGAGAAAGAGCAGCTGACAGCCTTTTCATCTTATGTCAGCAAGGAGAGGAGTGACGCACCCACAAACCGGAGCCGTTGTTGTACAAAGCTCTTCTCAGGACGATAAGCCAGTTTTCCTGAAACTGGGACTGTCCCATAAAAACATTGCTAGGCATCCATGATTAGAATTCTTGTGTGTGAATCAAATCATGGTTCACAGTAAAACTATGAGGGGTTTATTTCCTAATAATTAAAGCAGACACTAACAACAATGGCGCCATCATCTTTGTGGAAAGTTGACCATTGCTGATTCAGTCCATCCTTCTGAGCAAGGGAAACAGTGGCAGTACCTGCTTTTAGGAAAAAGAAGATATTGGGGAACCTCCTTCGTGTTTTTCAATTAATCACAAGCACTCCGTGGACAACTGCCCACAGCCTAGCAATCAAGCTCTAGGGTTTCACCTCAAACTGCCTTGATGGTTTTCTTGTTCTACTCACATTTGACTACATTCCTGCCATTAAAATAGGTTACTTTTCTTTGTACTTAGGATCTCACAGATGAATACAAAACCTCACTGCACCACCTCACCGCACCAGCTCTTCATCCCTTCTGACATCAGCTCACTGCACCAGCCCTTCATCCCCTCTGATGCCAGCTCACTGCACCAGCCCTACATCCCCTCTGCTGCCAGCTCACTGCACCAGCCCTTCATCCCTTCTGACATCAGCTCACTGCACCAGCCCTTACATCCCCTGACTTCAGCTCACCGCACCAGCCTTTCATCCCTTCTGATGTCAGCTCACCACACCAGTCCGTCATCCCTTCTGACGCCAGCTCGTTGCACTAGACCTTCACATTTAAGTACTCCTTCTAGCCACATTGATCGCTATCCTTGCAGTGGAAACTGTAGTTGGTTGTATACCCTTATCCTCTGAGATTATAAACTTGTGTATCACTGTCTTTGTGTTCTCACAGCGCTTCCTGTGTGAGATTCTGTAACTATTACATGATTAGGATGTTTATTGAGGATCTGTTTTAGAAAAGCTCACTGATAGGCACTGTCAAAAATATATACACCAAGAGTAAGATGACAGGGGCACACATGTATGGACTGTTGGAACCTCTGGGAAATAATCTGGGAATCGTGGAGAAGGGCCATCCTATGAGGAAGGTAACAGCAGAAGTGCTTCATAACACCTTGGTGACAGAGGGAGACTCCAGAGTTTGATTCAGAGGCTCAGTCCCAGTTGGAGTTGGGATGCTCTTGTAGCCATGGCCTAAGACAAAGGGAGCCTCCAGTTTCTCACTGTATCTTCAGTAAAAGGTAAAGAGTAGGAGAGAGAGAGAGAGAGAGAGAGAGAGAGAGAGAGAGAGAGAGAGAGAGAGAGAGAATTATAAATACAATAATAGATCCTTGGCTGATAATTCAGACTTGTTATTAGCTAACTCTTACACTTTAAATTAACTCATTTTTTTTTTTGTCTACTCTCTGTCACATGGCTCATGGCAAGTTACCTCATTTTACACACATCCTGGTACCTCTGCATCTCTGGCGTCTCCTCCGCTGGTCTTCATCCATTAATTCTTGGTATGGTGTTATGTTCTGAGCATGCTTAGTTGGTTGTCCTGCGCACATTTCCTGCCTGGCTACCTGCCTGCCAGCTTTATATTAACCAGTGATAGTAGTACATACTCACAGTGTACAGAAAGACTATTCCACAGTATAGAAAGAGGGAGAAGAAAGGAGGCTATGGGTAATTCATATGAGTGAAGTGTGATATACTTGAAAGCTTATTTTGAAGTCAACACTATGTACAACAATAAATAAACATCAATAAAAATAAAATGTAAACAATTATAATCACATTTATGTTAAAAATAATTTAATAATTAAACAAGTACTGATATAGTGTAACTTAATATGCAACACGTTTTATAAACAGAATTTGAAATATAACTTTAGTTCCTTTTCAAAAAATCATTTTCTGCTGGATGTGGTGGTGCACAACTTTAATCTCTGAGTTTGAGTTCTGGTCTTCAAAGTAAGTTCTAGGACAGCTATGGCTACACAGAGAAATCCTGTCTTGAAAAACACAAAAAACAACAGCAACAAAACCTGTCACATCATTTTGTGAGTGTGTGTGAGTATGTGAGTGTGTATGTGTGTTTACATGTGAGCATGGACATCTGCATGCCACGGTTCCCATAGAGAAGTTAGGGACACCCTCTGGAGTGTGTACTTGCCTATGGCCTGTTTGTAGCAGCCTCTGGCATGCACTGTTGTATAACAACCGGTCTGGGCCTGGAGCTCCTGGAGGTTCTCCTGTCTGCCTCCCCTCTCCTCTGGGTGTGCCAGGGCTGTAACCTGTAGATGTGGGTCACTGTGGCAGGCTTTTTATGTGAGTTGTGTATTCAAACTCAGGTCCTCACGCTGAGTGCCTTACCAGCTGAACGACCTCTTCAGTCCAAACTTTGGTTTCTGAAAAAAATATTTTTGCAAGTTGAAAAAAAACCAACACAGATCATTTTAAAGAAAAAGAAAGCAGTGGCAGCTCGCAGATTCACTTGAATGGCTCCATCAAGTCAGCACTTAAAACAAACCATAACAACAACCATAAAGCTTGTGGTTATGGCATGGTTTGTTATGACTTTATTTAGTTAGGACAGAGTTCACTATGTTGCTGGGGCTGGCCATGTCAAACTCAGCAGAAAGTTTAGGCTGCTCTTCAACTTGTAATCTAAGCGCCCCAGTTTCCTGCATGCTGGGATGACTGGTCTGGGCCACCATGCCATTTCTGCACATCACTCTTGAGATTTATAAAACTGAAATACATTTAAAATTGTAGCCGATAAAATGACACCTTATTGTGCAGACTGCAAACTACCTGCCACCAGCTGGGAAGAACCCATAGAGAGTGACACCGAGCTCGGGAGTCCATCAAGTCTCAGTTCTCCTGCAAAGGCCTCTGCCATGTTGGGAAGGTTTGCAGCATTCCGAGGAGCAAGCATTTCTGGCTAGGTCCAGCATCCCTTGTGATGTGGTCGGTAGGTGACAAGGGATGCGAGAGGGGAAGCCAAGCGAGGGAAAATGCTCCAGCCTCCCTGGACAGTGTCTTTGGAGAGGTTTGATCTTCGGCTTTCTAGTCCACTCTTGCATTGATCTCCACAGTGAGCTGATAGGTAAGCACCGTCGTCAGTCATAGGTTAGGATATGAACAGAAGACTGGAGACAAAGTCACAAGCCCAGGCCAACCAGAAAGCCTAGATTTGCACTCAGCCTTGCCTGGCCACAGTCTAAGCTGTAACTAGCATGCAGTCCTGGCCTGTGGGTTTGTTTGCTTTTGCTTTTTAAATGGCAGCCAGGAAATGTTATGAGGAAGGCTGCCTTTCTCCTGACCCCCATCCTCCCATGCCATGTCAGTCACTCAAGGTGTGATACCAATCAAAACTGCCTGCATCCTCCAGGAAAATGTGGGGAGGAAGGAGGAGAATTAGAAAGTAGTTTGAGGTGGAAGGTCAATTAGTTATGCATACAGAAGGAATTTCAGAAGGCTCCCTGGGACTTTGCCCTTAAAACATTTCAACTCCAAATACCTTTGAAGTCAGCTCTCTGTGCCCAACCCTCATTCATAGGAGTAGTTGTTGTTTTTGTTGAATTTTTATGTGTATGTTCCTGCATGAGTTTATGTGCAGTGTGTGTGTGTGTGTGTGTGTCATAGTTTCAAGGGGCCACAAGAGGGGATCAGGTCCCCTAGAACTGGAGTTTCAGGTGGTTCTGAGCTACTACTTGGGTGCTGGAAACCAAAGTCAGTCCTCTGCAAGAGCAGTCAGTGCTCTTAACTGCTGGCCCATCTCTCCAACCTGGTTGTGGTTTTGCAGAAGAACACAGTTGGTTTCCATTTAGGTGGAAGCCAAGTTAAAACAAACATGGCCCAGAAATGAGAGTGGAGAAAGATACCCTAACCGCAGCAAGCATGGAGAAATGAAATTTGTTTTCAAAGTGATGCACTCCTCAAAGGAAGCGGGGGCTTTGGTTTGGAGAGTCTCACATCCTCATATGCACTTGAGGGCTGCACATTGCTCGGAAGTCATGATGAGGAACACTCTGCTTAAGGTCATAGTTCAAGAAGGAAAGCAAGATGGCAGCATGACTAACTCAAAGATTCAAATGGTGGCTAGAACTCTGGGCTATGCCAGCTTGTGTCATAAACACAGTGGACAAGCTATCTCCAATTGTGCTTGGCTCTCTCCAAGAGTTTTAGTTGGATAAGAGAAAAAGCCATACGGAAGGTGTGTTAGTGTAGAAATTTGCCCCTAACAATGCCTGAGAGTCATTTAGTGGCCAACAATTTGACTCTGGCTTTTCTATTTAATGTTTTAGTGGGGGGAATGATTGAGACGGGGTCTCATGTAGCCTAGGCTGGCCTTGAATCCACTATGCAGGAACTTGCCGTCACCTCCCAAGTACCGAGATTACAAGCTCGTGCCACCACACCTGGTTTTATGTAATCATGGTCTACTCCTCTTTCTGTTGAAAGAAAACAATTAAAAACAAATCTCACTCCTCCACTAAAAAGGCAGTTTGAATATAAAATAAGATATAAAAAAGTATGTTTCTTTCTCCAGATGCATAAGAAATTCCATTTTGCTATTTATAGATTCCATAACCCCAGATTCCTGTTCAGAAAGAAAGCGGCGAGCTGCTGGGGAGCTGGTCCCATAGAAAGAGCACTTATTACATTAAGTCAGTTAGATCAGAGTTAGCGTCTGCTCTCCACGTGGAAGAGGCTAAATAAGAGCAGAGAAATGACTGTTATGTGGGATCCCGGCAGCATCCTGGCGGCCAAGATGACTCACAGGAAAATGATGAGCAGCCCAAGCCTCACAGGCTTGCAAGGAAAAGACCTCTTGTCAGTCATCAGTGGCCCTGATGAAACAAGATCGCTGGTTGTCAAGAAATCGTTGTGATCTTAGGATAGTATGAAAAGGACAACAGGCAGAGAAATGACTTATTTTTTGGAGCCAATTGGTAAGAACTTTAAGTATATTGATATACAGTGATTTCTAATCATTTAATTTGTGAAGAAATTGTAAAATCAACACACAATGCCACTCTCTTGTTTTCATTAAGGAAGTGTAAGATAAAGTCAGGGCCTCATTTTTCCTGAACAAATACCATTTGTTCACCTATATTTATATTACCAATGGCAAATGAGAAGTCAGTTCAGGAGTCCTGATAGGGAGTCATCCTTTGTATAAATGTGTGCACACATATACTAATGTGTTATGCTCATAGCCTTAGATACATGTGTGCATTTTTCTTGTGTTAGCCTCTTCTGAATATACTATGGTCTTTTCTGAATACAAATTGTCCTAGAGAGTCTTGACTGTAGGCTAATGGCATGGAACTACAACAGTTATGACTTTACTCAAATTTTATTACCTTACCCTTAAGAAAGTTCTGAAGGACTAGATGTACAAATTCAGAGTATTCCGAAATGGCTATGTCAGAAAAAAACGGCCACAATCAAACCATCCTACTGATAGGCCCTGACTTTCTTTTACAGCTTCCATAATTTAAACAAGAGGACAGCATTCATGTATTGATTTTGCATTTTCTTCACAAACTAAATCCTTTCTCCACCTTGCACTTGGGCAGATCTGACCTTTCTGCAAGCCTGGCATTCAAACAGCCTCTGAAGGAAAAGAATACTGACCAGCCCTGATGCTCTGTCCAGGACGAAAAGAAAGGGACCCCTTTTACCCAGCATTGAAAATCTGTTCTGAAATATGCTGATTTGAGGCTGAGATGAACCGGTAGTTAAGGGTACTTGGTGCTCTTGCATGGGGCTAGCATTGGGTTCCCAGGCCCCAGGTGGGTGGTTCACAGATGCATAAAACTTCTGCTCCAAGGGGTCCAGTGCCCCCTTCTGGTCTCTGCAGGTATCGGCACAAACCCATGGACATACACATAAAAAACCAAAATTAGCATATCTTAAAATAAAATAAAACCTGACAATTATAATGATTGCTGTGGGTTGATCTATATCCTCCCCAAATGGTATATTAAAGTCCTAGCCCCAGGCAACTGTGACTGTAGCTTTATTTGGAATAGGTCACTGTAATTAGTTTAAATATGAGTGTCCTGGGAATGACTAGATGCTCAACCCATTGTGATTGTGTCATCATAAAAAGAGGAGGTATGGAGACAAGGAAGATGGGAAGAAGTTGGCATTGTGCACTTACAAATCATAGGTGTCAGGGCTACCAGAAGTAGCCGAGCTCCAGGAGAGCATGGTCCTGCTAGCAACCTGGCTCCAGGTTTCTTCTCTCTAGAACTGAAAGACAACAAATTTCTTCTGCTTTAAGTCACTCAGTTTGTGGTGCCTTATACGGCAATTCCAGGAGGTAAATGCAATGATAACAACCATAAGAACCCCAACAATAGTGTGCCATTTTCGAGTGCTTCGGCATGCCAGTAACAATTCCAAGAGCTCTATGTGTGTTAAAGAGTTCATCTCATGTTCTCATTCTGTGGCTAGGCCACAAGCAGAGAAAGCTGAAGGAAGTTTGGGCACATGGTGGAAGTCGGTATCTAAGTGAAAGGAACTACCCAAGTACCTTCTCTCTGGGTGGAAGCTCAGCCTCAGCTCCCACTCCTCCCATTCCAGACCCTGCCCCTCAGAGGGGCCAAAGGTCAGCTCCTCCCCCAGAGCTGCTCAAGACCACACCTACAGGGTATTTAAGACCTGGTCACCAGCTCCTGCCTTTCTGGGAGTCGCCCAGGAGTTACATT
This sequence comes from Alexandromys fortis, assembly GCF_014885135.2. Classification (NCBI taxonomy): domain Eukaryota; kingdom Metazoa; phylum Chordata; class Mammalia; order Rodentia; family Cricetidae; genus Alexandromys; species Alexandromys fortis. The sequence goes on from NW_026068183.1 coordinate 886,776, forward strand.
GTTCTGTTTATTAGATCTGGTCTTATTAATTAATTTGGTTTGATTTGGCTTATTGCATCAGCAGAGGGTACCCAAGAACCAGGGATCCGGCACTTACACCTTCCAGAGCCTGTCTCCTGAACGGGGTGCCGCATAGATGCAGTGAGACACACACTTCCCTATCGTGTTTCTTGGGTCTCTGTTTCCTTAAGATGAGGGCAGTCAGATGACCTCAGAAGAAACTCCCAGCCCCAAGCACAAAGACAGCAATGGAAACGTGATTCAGGTAATCAAATAGAGAAGGATGGGTTTCCAGAGGCCTGAGAGAGGCCCTGAATCCAGGGTTAGACATTTCCACAGGCTCTAACCTTCTACCTGGACCCATGAGCCCAGAAGTGACACTTGTCATCTAGGTACTAAGGAGTAGGCAGACAGTGCTGGGGACACTACACAGCAAGGTCGGGTGGCTCCTGGTCCCTCGCAGCATATGGTCCTCTCAGGTACTTTATCTTTAGTATATTTGACCTGTACAAAATGATGGTGTGGAGGTTAGAAAGGAAATGGCTCTCAAAGGGAGTCACTATCAGGGGGTGTGTCTTTGTTGGGGTGGGGTGACCTTGTTGGAGGAAGTGTGTCTCTGTGGGGGCAGACTTTGAGGCTTCCTGTACTCAGGATACAATCCAGTGTGGCTGTCCCTCAACTTCCTGTTGCCTGTAAGATGTAAACTCTCAGCTCCAGCTCAGCGTCTGCCTGCATGCCGCCATGCAACCAGTCATAATGATAATGGACTGGACCTCTGAAACTGTAAGCCACCCCCTCAATTAAATGTTTTCTTTATAAGAGTTGTCATGGTCATGGTGTCTCTACACAACAATAGAAACCCAAACTAAGACATGTAAGTTTCATTATAGGATTTTTATACGTGTGTGCTATGCGGTTGGGTCATGTGCACCCCCATCTCTTTTTTTAATCTCCTTTCCCACTCTTGTGGGCCCCTCTCTCAAATTATCCCCTTGCTATGTTCATGTCTAACTACTGTTGGTGTGGAAACCTCAGCTCTCATCCTAAAGGGAACAGGAGACATTTTGAGTGACCGTGGTCGGGGAACACAGATGTAGGTCACCCCAAATTGCATGTTTCAACATGGAAGCAGTTTCTTGAGTTTTTTTTTTTATAGTTTTACAAAGTGAAGAAAGCCATAAGTTAAGGCAACTTTAAAATACATTGGTGGGTATAGCATAGAGGCAGGTACACTGAGACGGGGCTGGGTTTTGTATAGACCTAAAGTGTTACCTGAGGACACTCCTAGCCCTTGAACTAGTGGAAGCTAGTGTACTGCTAAGTTAAAAGCTTCTAAGGTTTTCATTTATTATCACAAGGTGTTAGTTCAGATACAGAGTCAGGCAAGGAGTAGCTGCTCCAGAAAGCTATATCTAGCCCGAGATAAAGAAGTAATTAGCCTATGGACACAGTAGTAAAATTTCAGTCGGTCTGTCAGTCTCTGAAAACACAGGCTCCTTCCAGGAACTGTGTTTATAGCCAGACACCACTTCTTTTCAGGAACTTTTCTTAACACTGTGCTTTGATAGATTCCAAATGTAAGAACAAACATTTGACGCTTGTCTTTCTAGGCCTGGTTTATTTCGTTTAATGTGATGTCTTTAGTTCCATCAGTTTTTCTACAAATAATCTTATTTATTCTTACAGACAGAAATGCCACATTAGCGCCCAGGAAAACCTTGGGGCATTTTTTTATGCTCGACCTGCTGTGCCTCCTGGGTCTGTCTTTCTTGCTTTTGTTATTGTTGTTATTGTTGTTGTTGTTGATGATGATGTATTTCACGTCAGTCTGCAGTTAGAAAATTGATTTTGTTGTTGTTTGCTAAGGGAAAACTTAATTCTTCAGAAGAAGCGTGTTTTACTCACAGTTTTGTTGCTGTGATTAGGGAGGATTTGTTTGGATTTGCAGTTCCAGAGGGCTAGAGTTCCTGATGGCAGGAACGGGAAGCTGAGAACTCACAACTTTACCCTCAAGCAAGAAACAGAATAGAATAGAAATCTCTAGAGTCTTTAAACTATCAAAGCCCAGCCCTAGTATCACACTTCCTTCAGCAGGGCCACACCTCCTAAACCTTCCCAAACAGCTCTGTCAACTGAGGACAAGTATCTAAACATCTGAGACTATGGAGGACATGTTCATTCAAACCACCACAGACCCTAAGCACAAACACCGCCTCCCACCACAGACCCTAAGCACAAACACTACCTTCTTTAATAGTATACTATTCATACAGCTTCCCTTTTCAGTAGGAGATGGGTTTTTTCTTGCATTTACTTTATTGACTTCTCTCTCTCTCTCTCTCTCTCTCTCTCTCTCTCGCTCGCTCGCTCGCTCGCTCTGTGTGTGTGTGTACTCCTACTAGGTTCTCTTAACAGCAAACCATCTCTCTGGTACACAAAATAACTTTTTCAACATCATTTTTATTGTAAGCTTGCATTTGATAATGGCTCTACATTGTGTGAAAAGTTTAAAACAAAACAATAAACACTGTTTACCAATGTGCGTGCATGCACGTACATGCATGTGTTTCTGCATATATGCCATGTGTCTTTGTTTTTTGAAACAGGTTTTCATTGCAATTGCAGACTTGCCAATTAAACTAGGCTGGCTGGCCAGCAAGCAGCCCCAAACATCCCCCTGTCCACTTTCCTAGGCACACTGATATCACAATACGTGACTTTTTGACCTGGGTTGGGGATTGAACTCTGGTCGTCATGCTCGATCCTTCACTGATTAAGCAGTTGCCTTGGCATTCCTTTCTACTCTGTCAATGCATTACACCGGCCTTTACATGAAACTCCCCAATAAGCTTTTATACTGGCCCCACTTGTATTTGGTTTAAAATAAGCCAAATACTAATTGCTAATGAGTACGTTGGGGATTGACTCCTGCAACCCTCAGCTGTGTTAAGTCCTGTCCTCAAAGGGGGTGAATGCCTTCATAATCCCTCCTCCTCATGATTGAAAAACAGCTTTGTTCACCAAGGAGATCTAGTTTCCCTTTCCTGAGGGTTTTCCTGGAACCCTGTGCTTCCCGAGGACCGAGGAGAACAGGGTCAGTGTCGCCTCTGAATTTGCTGTTTCCTTTTATTTTCTTAGTCCATGCATGATCGAAGGTTCCTTCAAGTTTTCGGAACAATGTTTTTAAAGACACAGTTTCTTCCAATAGCTGGTGTAAAACTAATATTTTGTAGTAATAATGGCAAATACTTTTACGGTGGTGGCCATGTGCCAGGCCCTGATCCCAACAGTTTTTTCCTCATTCATTTTATCTTCACAACAACCTTAGATGGTGAATTAATTATTGCTTGTTCTGAAGACTGGGAAACCAGGTAAAAGCTCATTGGTTTGCTCTTCTCTCTGTAAATCACAGCATTTATCCCAAAGGCACTGAGGGGCTATTTATCCTGAGTCAAAAATGAGTGACCAATGGCTCTATGGCATAGGACCTTAGATCCAAATTGCCATTAATGACATGATCCAATGTCAAATCATTACATGAATATTTGTCTGTCTGTATGTGTGTGTGTGTGTGTTGTGTGGTGTATGCACTGTAAAGGTCAGAGGGAGACACTGAAAGTCCTGCTCTATCACTGTACACCTTAATCGCTGAGCCTGAAGCAAGCCAGTGGCCAGCACGTCCCATCCCTCTGGAGTTACGTGCACATATGACCATACCCAGCTGCTCACATGGGTTTTAGGGATCTGAACTCAGGTCCTTAGGTTTGCACAGCTGATTCTGTTACACACTGAGCCGTCATCCTGCTCTTACACGATGCTTTTATAATCACAAAAGCAAAAGAAGTTGTCGTAGGAACTGGAGCTATAGCTAAGGGAGTAGAGCGCTTGCCTAGCATGCATAAAGCCCTGGACTTGATCCCTGTACCACAGAAATCAGAAATGGTAGTGCATGCCTGTCATAATCCACGCACTCAGAGGTAGAGGCAGGAGAACTCAAAGTCTGAGGTCATCAATAACAACATGGTAAGTTCTAGTTCACGGGATACGTGATAGCCTGTGTCCAAAAAAACAAAAGAAGGAAAAAGTCATGTCAATGTATCAATCACATTCACTGATGGGAACATTGGCTTACAACAAAGATGGGCACCTCTTGGTGTAGTTTCAGAGACTACCTGAAATACGTTAGGTTTGGGGTTCATAGAAACCAGTAGTCTGCTAAGTTAATGCATTTCATGTATTTTACCTGATAATCAAAGAGATGTGAAGTCAGAGCTAGAGATGAACATGAGTGGCCACTGAGGAGACAGAAGATTGTCCAAAGTAGTCTCCGCATCTATTACACTGCAACCCCCATAACCACCAAGTCCTCACCAGCCAGTCCTTACAGAATCTTCAACACAGGGTCCATCAGCTTCACCTTCTAAGCTACACAGACAGCGAGAGATTGGGAGAAAAGGCCCCATTCCCACACATCCCCGCTCATTGAGCTGTGCTGATTTTATCTCTGTGCTGTGTGCTCAATGTACGTCATCTTGTCAAATTCCCACACCGGGGGATTGCACTATTACTTCCGTCCTGCAGAGGAGGAGGAAGGCTCAAAGGAGTCAGGAAGCTTGTCTGGACTCCATGCTGGGCTAGGATCAGTGAGGATGGAGCCAGTCTTTTGTGTTTCTCCTATGTATAAATCTACCTTCCCAGTCATGAGATGCCCGAGGCTGCTCTGAGGACCAGTGACAGGATCTCCCTGGAAGTCCAGAGGCATGGTAATGACCAGAAGGCTTTGGAGGCTGTCTGCCATGTTGCTGCGTGGACTGCATTTCTCTTTAGAAGAATAGCCAGCCATAACACAAAGCTGAGCACATGACCAGGGAGCTGGGGAGCAGGGGAAAATGATGGCCAGCTGTAAGCAGATACCAAGGAGAAAGAGAGGGGGAAAACACATTAGGGTTGGGATATTATTTTCAGATTCAGTATAAAAACAGACATTGGTGGACAGCCTGCAGAGAGGCTCTTTGACCTTGAACTTTGGCAGGAAGGAAGTGCAGTCTAATCACTTAATAAAAGGCATTCGTTAAAGAGATCCAATTTCATACCATTACTTCAAGAGGCAGCTGATTCTTGTGGAAAAAACATGATTGGTTTCCAAATAATTTTAGATTTTCAAATTAATGTGGTTGGGAGCTTAGTTTGGGTGGTAATGAGAGCGCCAAAGGTAATGAGAACCGTTAACTAGGGCCCCGGGAACACACGGAGCTGTTGATAGAAGCAAATTATCCCTGTGAGCTGTGCAGTAGGGAACAAGAGGCACAGATGAAAAGAAGAAAGAGAAAGGTTGCCCATGGGAGCTGTGAGAGGAAACCAGAAGATTCCGAGGAGTAGAAATTAAAAAGAAAAGAACGACAGCTTTGTGAGACCCAGTTAGCCTTCAGGAGGGCTTTGGAGAGCAGCGCCTCTCAGTAGCTGCTAGGAAGACATCCTTTCAAAGCCCGCTTCTTCTGGTTGTCTCACGGAACTCTTGGAGATGCTGGAAAAATAAAAAGCTAGACTTTATTTATTTATTTTTTTAATGAGCTCACGGGTACTGCAGGTAGCTGCGGATGCACTGTGGTTCTGCCCATCATAACTGAAGAATGCTGTGCTTGATGATCAACCTGGAACTTCCCTTCTCCGGCGCTTCCTTCCAGAGCACCTGTCCACACAGTCACACCGTGCTCCAGGAAACAAGAGCATTCTTGGCAAGAAACATGAGCACTTGGTGAGCTTCTGGTACCATGGCTGATAGGAGGTGTCTAGCATGCTCCCCTACCCTTCACACCACACACACACACACACACACACACACATGAGAAGACTCTCACTTATGTGTCCGAACAGTGGGTGGTTATACACATATGAACACATATGATACCGTGACTTTCTAGCTTACATTGCTCCCTTACAGTGGGTGGTTATGCACACATGTATATGTATAACACTGTGACTTTCCAGCTTTCAGTGGGTGGTTATGCACGTATGTACATGTATGACACTGTGACTTTTCAGCTTACATTGCTCAGAGGATATAATTTATAGTAAGTACTAAAGACTAAGCACAGTTTTATAATTAAGTAAAGATGTATGTGCTGGTTTCATTTATGCGGCAAGAGAAAGAATTTAGGGATGAAAGAGAACTAAGGTGAGCCAATTCAAGGTTACAGACATTTTAGTGTTAGCCATGTTTTTGTGGCCATCTTGACAGGAATGAAGAGACACTTGTGAACCTCCCTTTAGCTATCAAAACAATGGAAACAATTCCAAGGATATGGAGTTTCCTCAGGAATCTCATGCTCCAAGAAAGGAAAGGCCAGGACCACGCTGTCTCTCTGGGAAGACTTCCAGTGTCAGGAGACTCTACAGAAGGGTCCGGAGCACAGACCGTGGCCATAGGTGGGGCCTCCTTGCCAGGGACTGCTAAGCTATGCAAACCTCTGCTCTCACTAAAATCCAGACCTTCTGTTAGCTCTCCAAAGAGGACTTGCAGGAGCCTCTGGGCCTCTTCCTTACGGGGCCACATTGAATAAATCTCTTGGTCTGCTTTTCTGCATTTTTATTTGTGTCTTCAATGGGACTATGGAGGAGGGGGGCAAACTAAAGGAGATCATGGGGCCCAGACACTGATGCTTTTTCTGGCAACAGTTTGATATCCTTGTTGGCAAGAAAGAGAATTACAGGCCTATCTCACTCATGAATATCGACGCAAAAATTCTCAATAAAATACTAGCAAACCGAATTCAAGAACACATTAGAAAAGTTATTCATTATGATCAAGTAGGCTTCATCCCAGAGATGCAAGGCTGGTTCAACATACGAAAATCTATCAATGTAATGATATCCTTGTTGGGAGTGTCACTAGGAAATGCTAGCGATCTCTTGGGTCAATTATGATGTCATTGGCTGTGTCAAAGTTTCTGACTGATAGTCAGATTTCAGAGTGAGGGGCTTCTTTCCATTTCCAGATCCCCATAATTTTCCTAACTTCTCTCTCCTGCCTCTTTTCCATTGCTGCTCCCATCTAACCCCAGTGGAGTGCTGTGTCCTCTGGCTCCGTGGCTTGGGTTTTGGAGAACTGCCTTGGGCCGACCATCAGACATGCAGTCCAGTTCCTGCTGAAACATTTTCTTTGGCTGCTTGATAGCCAGTCTTTGAAAGTGTGGTGTACTGAGGATACAGGCCCTCAGTTTGGATACTGAAATTATAGGTTAAAAGTATTAGATACGAGAGGTCAGCCCCTTTCTACAAAGGTTCTTGACAGATCTCCTTGAGGGTCTAAAACAGATCACAAAATCATACATTTGTGCAAAGCAGCCATGCTTTCTCCAAGATAAAACAAACTTTAAAAGGAAACATAAGGAAGGAGGTAATACGTTACAGACAAGTCAACACACGAACGTGGGTTAGGGTAAGAATTCAGGTATTTGGATTTACTGTAAAATGTAATTGATCACCCAGTGATGCAATGGTGGCGTGGCTGTCACAGGAGGAACTGACAAACCTCTGGTTTGCATTGAGGCCCGTCCCACAGGAAGGAACCCATATCTAGAACTACAAGCCTGGCCAAGGACTTGGGGCTAGGGAGGTTATAGGCCCTTGCGATAGCTAATGTTGGTTGTTGACTCCACTGGATTTGGAATACTAAAGTGAAATCCCCAGGGCACTCTTGCGAGGGACTTCCTTGGTTAGATTATTTAAAGCGGGAAGACACCCTATATGTGGGCAGCTGCTTCTAAGGCAGCCCAGACCAAACATGGGAGAAGGAAACTTTGCTTCTTGCTTGCTTGTCTTCACTTCTGCTGGCAAGTCCATCTAGACTTCTTGCTGTAATCCTTGCTGATACTGGAGATGGCTTCTTTCTTTGTATTTCCAACAGAGACTGAAGACCAACAGTCTCCAAGAGTCCTCCAGGTTTCTGGTGTCAGTTGGGACTGCTGAGACACCCAGCCTCATAGACTGAGCACCTTCTGGACTTTTGGCCTCTCCAGTGTGAGATACCATTATGGGGCAACCTGGACCATACGTTGTCAATCACTCTAATGAATCACATACATGTATCATTCCACCAGTTCTGCTCTTCAACGACCCTGACTAATACAGCTGGAAAGGGGAGCTATTGCTTTGTTCTGATAAATGGACACATTGTCGAACTGTCCTTAAACACTCCCGTTTGGATCTATAGGTTACTGCTGCTCTCCTTCTTTCTATAACTGTGGGCAGTGGTCAGCCAATCTCAGAACTGATCCGAGTGGTAAGACTAAATGACGGTGTAACGCTGTGTCCTAGACATCTCTGTCACCCCTCCAAGGTCAGGGAACACTACGGAAGAGGCAGAGAAAGAACGTAGGAGCTGGTGAGTGAGACCACGCCACAAATTAGACATCGTCTAGGCATGGCAGGGCCATTGCATTTGTGAACCTGCAGTGGCGGTGACCAGCCCAAAATCTATATAAGACTGGGCCTATCAACACTAAATCAGAAATGACGGAGGGGCTTGTGAAGAGCCCTCTCTCACAGAGGGACTGTTGTCAGTTCTGGTTGTTGGGGAGGGGGTGTTGTTTTCTTTAGCAGTACAGCCACTGAAGAGTGGTCATGGTCCAGTCACTAACCTCCCACTCGTGCTCACACAAGCAACCCTAGCCAAACTCAGTAGGTCACCTACAAAAGAGACGTGAAAGGAGGGAGACTTGGGGTTTCTTTTAGAATGGCAACTTTTCCGTTTTTATTATCACGTATGTGTGTATGGTAAAGGAGCAACAGTCAGAAAGCCAATTTGTGGAGTCATTTCTCTCCTTAGGAGGGAGGCTTCTTGGGAAGAAAACTTATTTCCAGGCTGGAGAGGTGACTCAGAGGCTAAGAGCACTGGCTGCTTTTCCAGAGGTCCTGAGTTCAATTCCCAGCAGCTACAGGGTTGCTCGCAGCCGGTAAGGAGATCCAGTGCCCTCTTCCGTGCAGAACATTGTATACATAGAAAGCATTATTTCGGCAGGAGAGGGAGAGAGGATGAGAGAGGATAGTGGAAGGGAAGTGACTGAAACTCTCTACATAAGCATGTGGAGCTATCAAAGAAAAATTTCCTTTTAAAAGAAAGAAACTTGTCTGACAAAGGTGGTCAGGACAGAATTAAACAGAATACAGAAATCTTTAGCAAGTGCCTGGCCCAGAAGAGGCACAGAGTAATTGTTGAGAAGTGAGGGCAGAAGAATAAGAAACTAAGACAAAACCCTTTTGGAACCCAAATCTCAATTCTACTTACACTGCATGGGAATCTCAAGTAGGCGTGTATTTATTTGCATAGGGATTATAAAACAAATGTAAAATTTGCTTTGTAGTTTGGACCTCTAGATAGGAAAAAGGAACAACAATATGCCTGCCCAGTTCTAACTCATAGAAATTAGGCATTCCAACCCCAACTTTCAGGTCTATTTTCACAGACTATACATCATGCCCTCTCCTATTGGCCCAGATGAAGGAGGGTGGTCAATTGACCCTGGTTCTCCAGCCTGCTGACAAATGGGATATATTCTAGCATTCAGCACATTTCCTCCTCTGGTTCTAATAACTGAGAAGTGTTAGCATAAGGAGTCAGGGGCACAGAGCATAGCCCTGGTCCACTGTAGCTATGGTAAGTCAGACTAGCTCTCTGTTATATACAAACTTGGGGTGCTACCCACCCTACGTTAAATCAGCAGGATTAGCATGTGTAAAATATGAGTCAAGAAACAATGCCAATATGTAATAACTAAATTAATAATTTTAATTAATAATTCAAATATAATTTTACATAATAAAATTATCCAGTTTTAAATGGACAACCTGTTGTGTTTGGACAAGTACATGTAGTTATGTGACCACTCCTTAACAACTAAGCCCTTGCTTTATGGGACTATATGATGATCTCATGTGCTGAAACTCTGCAATGTGGTCCTATTAAGGAATGAGGAGTTTTATGTTGTTCCGAGCCCTTCAAAGCTATTGTTAAAAATATAACTCTCTTGCTATCAGTTACAATAAATACTGGTAATATTTATATATTATATAATAAGTAATAAAAAATAAATAAATATTTATTATATAAATATTACCAGAAATAAAAACTGGTAAGCAAAATTTTATTTAGTGTATTTATAGCTAAAAAACATTAGGAACAAAGGTGCACTTGTTTTAGTTACTTGTAAAAACACACAAAGACTGTTTTGGGCAGTCTCTGCTCCAAGTCTGTCCTCTCTAGAGAGCGGACACTTTTCTGTGCTGTGGCCAATCTTTTCTAAGTTCAATCCAGTCCCAACACTGCATTTTTTTGTGTTTTCAAGGCTGTGAGATAGTGCTGAGAATACCCTTAAAATAAAACATTTTCTTTCTTTCTTCTTTTAATGCATGTATGCTCATGTGCATGTGGATGCTGATGTTTTACACACACACACACACACACACACACACACACACACACACAAATGTAGAGATGTCAGGCATCCCCCTCTCTTCCTCTCACCTTATTCTATGAGGCAGAGTCCCTCAATGGAACTCAGAGTTCATCAGTATAATAACTTCACTGGCTAGCTCACTCCAGCAATTTCCCTGCCTCTACAATCCAAGGTTGAAATTACAGGTGGGCAACAGTGCCCATCCAGCACTTATGTGGGTGCAGATGTGAACTCTGGTCCTCTTGCTTGCGCAGTGCGCCCCTAGCCCCCAAAAGCTCCCGCTTCACATCCCAGTTTTTACCGCTTCTTGCTTTGTCATCTCTTCATTCCGTTATGCTGGCAAGTTCACCTTCACCAAGTCCATTGGCCACATCTATCGTTTCCTCGGCGGCTGATAGTTCTTCCATAGCATCCATGATGTTTGAGTGTTACATCCGACCTGGTCATTTTTCATAGCTGCGTATTCATCTTTGCAGGTAGTTTCTCTCCTTTGATTACCCCACCCCCTTTTATAGTTGCACGGGCCTTACTGCTGGGATATAATGTACAATGTCTGGGAGGGGCCTGAGTGAAGGGTGGGAAGTGACCGTCCAGCAGGAGACTTTGGCTGGTCACTGACCCTGGTGCATGTCTGTCATTTCCATCATCCCAGAAGAGCCTCTATTGCACTTCACATAATGTACAGCTAAAACACTGTGGCGATTGGAATGCAGATTGTGTTAGCTGGGAGACATTTTTGTTAACTAAACTGTGATGAGCAAACTTAGGGAAACTGAAAAATGGAAAACATTCCCAGCAAGCCTTGCTTCCCTGAGCATTCCCAACACATCAGGGTGCTCCCTGGAGCCCATGAGCTGTCACTGTTACAGTCTGAACCACTCACATGCCTGCTGGAACACGTAGTGCCTAGTTAGCAGCCCTGCTGGGGAGCCTTTGGGACACTGGGCTGGGCTGGCTGGGAGCAGAAGATTCCTGGGGTCCACTGTTGCAGTGGTCTGGTTGCCAGAGGGCACAAGTGTCTCCTTAAAATATCTTCATCCCAGTTCAAATGATGGGTCACGTTGATGAGGTAAAGTGAGTTGTTCAAGGTCACATGGCTTGATAAAGGTCTCACAATCAGGCTGTATCAAGTCTAGACCACAAACCTGGTCCATCTCTGGAATAATATGTTTTTCTGCAGTATTACACATAGCTCAACATTATTTTAGGGACTTCTACTGTCTCCCAAATAGAAGACACATCTACCATGCTTGGAACTTGAAGCTGCTGAATCTTCAGTGTCAGGTTTCAAACCTGGGACCAAGGGCTGAGATGCCCACTTAACACATTAAAGTGGACCTGGCTGCCAGGTTCTCCCTGCATCCCTCAGCCCCTACCTGTTACAGGCCCCTCCTGGCTGGCATACCCCACCTCTACACTGAACTCTCCAGCCCAGGGACCAGGCTGCCCTTCCCCCAGCTGCTCTCCTCAGTTGTCCTTGTTTGATTGAAAAGGCTCTAAAAGTGTTTTATTTGTCTGTTAGAATGATGTGGCACAGTATGTCTGTATGAGTGTGTAAATATGTTTCCACAATGTACTTAATTTATATTTCTGTGTGTACATGTGCTTGTTTAAGACCAGTAAAACTTATATCTCCAGATTACAGCAGCTCTGGAAAAATATAAACACATGTGTAGCCACCATTTTAACCTCATCACCATCTTTGGTAAGGGTACCCACACGTGCTAGTCTGCCATATTTGATAAGGATACCAACATGTGCTAGTCTGCCATCTTTGATAAGGGTACCCACATGTGCTAGTCTGCCATATTTGATAAGGGTATCCACATGTGCTAGTCTACCATCTTTGATAAGGGTACGCACATGTGCCAGTCCGCCATCTTTGATAAGGGTACCCACATGTGCTAGTCCGCCATCTTTGGTAAAAGTACCCACATATGCTAGTATTCTTTGATTTATTAAAATATTCCTTTTAATCTTCTTGCACCTACTAGCATTGATAAACTATAACTAATTGGATAAAATACACGTTTAAATTTAAAATAACAGGTAATGGTACCCTGACTCTCAAGGTCTTACAGATCTGAGGATATGGCATTTAACAAAAAGAGCCTCTTTTTGACACAGAGACAAGCCAGCTTCTGCAGCACCCTTGAGCTCCTCCAAGAAGACAGAAGAACTTCCACCCTCAGGCCTTGCCTTTGGGTTTGGTAAATCCACCCACACAGAAAAAAGCGACCTTTCACCTCTTCAGCTTCTTAGATGCTTCTTCACTCGGGAAATCTATCTCCTCATCCTGCCAAGACAGGTAGACTAAATCTTCCCCCCACAGGAAAAATCTTTGGGCCTCTCGTACTCAGCAGCTAACAGCAAGCACTGCTTCTAAAACTGGCATTCGCCAAGGACTAAGGAAAGGATTTGGGATTGTCTGTGTAGCAAAAAAAGCTGTCTTGTTTTCTGCTCATTTATTACTCCCAGATCTGTCTAATGGCATTTGAAGGTACTGGTAGATCATTTATTTGTGAAGTTTCCTGCTAAAATACAGACAGGTGTGCCTCTTTAACAGGCTTCATAGTTCAAGATTAACAGGTTTCAGGTGCATAAAAACTAACAGTCTCTAGAGCCTTTTGCTAACTCCAGCCAGTTTCAAGAATATTTTACAGGTCACTCCTGCTGCCTGGGCCAAGGCCAACTCACAAAGCACTCTCCAGACAATGCCAAACACCTGCACCAGCTCCTGGGACTTCACCGTTGGTACCAACTCTCCTGGATCAAGGACACCTGCCAACTAAAATCTTTTTTCATCTGCTATTGTGTCCCATCCCATGGCTAGTCCCATTTCATAGGGCCAATAATAACAATATTTTTTTCTCCTAGTCACCTGCCTTCTCATCTCTCAAAAAGCAGCTGCTTGAGGACTCCAGGATGACAGCAAACTGGATGCTGCTCCAGCCACATCTCAAGCTGAGCATGAGCCCACCTCTCAGCTCCCTCTTCTCCCATGTCGCTCCATGCCCACAGGAAGTAGCCAGACTTGAGCCGACTCCCCTATATCCAATAAATCTGGGATGATGGGAAGCATCAGCCCAGCCCCTGGCCTGGACTCCAACTCCCAGCCTGCCAAGCACTGACCCCTCCCAGGGAGGGTCAGGACCACGCCCACGGGCTGTTTAGGAAAAAGGAACACATGGTCTCTGGGGTTTGTGTGGGCTCCCCTTCCTGCCATGCTATCCCGGTCCCTCAGGAAGTATGATAATCATTAAACGTGGGCATTTTGGATTCGGTCTAATTTGGTTTAATTGGAGTTATTTTGCATCGGTGAAGAGGCTCTTCTTAAGATTATTTTTAACAGCTCTTCCTTATATAATTTAACCATTTTGTCTTCTTTCTTTTGGGCCTCCTGGCTGCTGTACCTGGCTACCCTCTTTCCCCCACCCCACTCTCCTCACATGGCTCAGGGCCATGTCCACTCTGGACTCTCCCACATGTCCCCGCCTCTGGCTATGCCCTCCCACATAACTACGGTAAACCTTCTCCCCCACCATTCCCTAGGTGGTATTGTTCTTTTCCTTCCCTTTTTATTCTTTTTTTCTCTTTCAGTCAGAGCCCACGATTCTCACCTCCCTTGCTTCTGGGGTTGGGCAGTGGTACCTCTTTCTTGTTCTGTTCTGGGGGTGCTGGGATGGAAGGGGAGACTGGTGACATCACCAGAGGCCAGGCATGTGAGTCAGTAACCGAGCAGCCTCCAGCTCCCAGGTCTGTCTTTCCTTGCTGAGTCACCTAAGCTGGTCAGCCTCCCACTCTGTAAACACACCACAGAACAGGGAAACAATGGGGCAGCTTGTCTGGAACAGACCTCCCCCCTGCCGAGTGCGGCTACCTGTCTCTTAAAGTCTATCTTTGCAGGTGGCTACTCAGAAAACAGACCAGAGGGGAACCATGAAACAGCTCTCCTTGAGGATCTTGGTGAAAACGAGCCCACCAAAGCCGAGGTACAAATGGAAATGAGTTATCTGTGAATGTGGAGGCCTTGGCAAAGGTCCAGATTCTTAGGACCTTCTGCTCATCCACATGTCCTTTATTAGATCATGAATTAAAGACCACACTGTCAGGAAATAAACATTTCCTCCCCCTCGGAGAGGAGATGGCCATGCTCCTTAACAAAATCCAGCCTAGCTTGCAAGGTATCCTGAAAGAGAGAAAAACCCGCCTCCTGTGTTAGGCAGTGTTTTCTTAGTGAAATCAACACTTGCCTCAAATCCAGACCCTGTCTCCCAGAGCGAGTCAGGTCTGGAGGGGCCAGGAGGCCTAGGCATCTGCATTCGCCCAAAGCTCCCAGGCTTGCCTGTCCTCCTTGCTATTGCTGCCGGTGCGCGTCTCCAAAGCATGTGGCTCCCCACAGATTTTACTCAAATTATCCTTTTCCCTAGTTAGCTAATAGAACTATTGACTTTAACACTTTAACTGAGGTCTCCTTCCTGGACAAGGTGTTTTCACTTAAGTACCAAAAAAGAGAGTGTGGGAGGGAGCCAGCACTTGGGAGGCAGAAGCAGGCGGATCTCTGAGTTTGAGGCCAGAGCCTGGTCTACAGAGCAAATACCAGGACAGCTAGGGGTGTTATATGGAGAAACCCTGTCTCAAAACAACAACAAAAAGGAGTGTGCTGAGGAGATGGAATCTTGGTTAGCGATGAAGCTCATGTCCACTGCCTCCCCCCCCCAAGAAATGTGAAACGGGAGTAATAAAAATTCGGAGAGAGAAATTGGGGTTCAGTCTGAAGATCCAGAAAGCAAAGCAACTAGCAACTGGCTCTTATACCTCGACCTCAGTCTGAAATGGCAATCTTGCCTCCAGGAATCTCAGAATAAGATGGATAGTCACCATTTTTTTTAACCTCAGTGCAATCTTTGGAAAGAGTACTCATGTGTGCTAGACCTACCAAGGAGACATTCCACCTCCAATATTCTTCGACTTACTAAAATATTCCTTCTAATCTTCTTGCCTTTACTGACATTGGTAAGCTGTGACTGGTTGGGTAGACTATATGTCTAGATTTAACTTCTATGTCTAATTTGGATATACCTAACAGGTAATGGTACCCTGATTCTTAAGTACCATTACAGATCTGAGAGTATGGCATTTAACAAAAGAGCTTCTTAGGACAGAGACATGCCAGCTCCCTGCAGCATCCTAGAGCTCCTCCAAGAAGATGCATGGTTGCAGAAGAACTTGGAGGCTCGCCTTTGGATATGGCAGACACACAGCAAAAAATCTGCCTTCCACCTCATCAGCTTCCTCGACACTACACCAGGGGATCAATCATCTCATCCTGCCAAGACAGGTAGACTAAACCCTTACCCCACAGGAAAATCTTTGGGCCTCCTGGACTCAGCAGCTAAATGCAAGTACTACTTCTAAGACTGGTGTTTGCCACAGACCATGGAGAGACTTGGGATTGCCTGTGTAGCTAAAACAGCTGTCTCATTTCTGCCCCCTTAGAGCTGTCTAATGGCATTGGATGACTTAAGGTACTGGTATCTCATTACTTCATTTGTTAAGTTTCCTGCTAAAAAATACAGACAGGTGTGCTTCTTTCATAGGCTTCCTAGTCCAGGACTAACAGGTTTCAGGTGTATCTTCAGAGGTTCAGGGTTTCCAATTCCCTTTAATTGTCTTCTAAAATGTTCATGCCTTTTAACCTAAGGCCATAGCCTTTTGCTATGACACCAAGATGTAAATCTGTTCCAGCTGTCTTAGAGATAAAAGCAGGATCCTGGAAAAAGTTCTGCTACTGTATCAAAAATCTGGTCTGGTAAAAACTAACAGTCTCCAGAGCTTACTTTAACCCCACCCACTTTCAAGCATATTTTACAGGTCATTCCTGCTATCTGGGCCAAGACCAACTTACAGAGGGCCTTTCAGACAATGCCAGCACCTGCACCAGCTCCTGGGACTTCACCATTGGCACCACCTCTCCTGGCTCAAATGGACATCTACCCAACAACTAAAAATCTGGTTTTAAAAGGCATATCTGCTCTTGCGTCTTACTTATTCACCCGCGCCTTTCCTGTACAACCAGGGCATTCTTTCCACGGCTAGCCCCATTCATAGGGCCAATAATAACAACATATTTTTTCTCCTAGCCACAGGCCTTTTCTTCTCCCTCAAGAAAAGATGCTCAAGGTCTCCAGGATGGCAATTAGCTGGATGCCTCTCCAGCCACACCTCCTGCTAAGCATGAACCCACCAACCTCCAACTCTCCCCTCTCCCACATGGCCCCATGTCCTCAGGAAGTAACCAGACTTGAGCCCGTGCCCCCTATTCCCAAAGAGTCTGGGATGTTTATTGGAAGTGTCACCCCAGGCCCTAGCACCCCTATACCCAAAGAATTTAGAATGTTTGGGTTAAGGCTTCACCTAAGCCCCTGGCATCCATATATCCAAAAAGTATGGAATGTTTGGGTGGAAAGTTCCATCCCAAGCCCCTCCCCTGGGAGTTGCCTCAGTCCAGACTCCACCTCTGAGAAAGCCTGCCAAATGGTGACCCCTCCCCAGAGAGCTCAAGACCACTCCCACAGGGTATTTAAACTGCCCCCCAAAGAACAAACATGTGGTTTCCTGGTCTTCCTTCCGTCTCCTCTCTGAGGGCCTGGAAAGCCACCTGGGAGGAGTGCTGGCATCCATTAAACCTGGGCTTTTTCTAATTCAGTTTGATTTGGTCTGATTTGATTATTGCATCAACAGAGAGATTTATCAGCCACAAAAACTTTTCCCTTACCTCGACCTCAGTCTGAAATGGTGATCCTGCCTCTAGGAACCTCAGAATGAGAATGAGAGCTATCTCCTCCCATTTTATAACTCTGTCTAGTTCTGGGATTAAAGACAGGCACTACCCGGTTTCTATGGCAAGCTAGTGCAGCTACTGGGGTTGAAGGTGTATGTTTATTGCGGCCTGGTCTGTAAGGTTGGCCAGTGTGACTGTTTTACTTTTCTGATCTTCAGGCAAGCTTTATTTATTAAAATAAAAACGAAATGCTACTACAGAAATGAGATGCCTTCTGACTTGGACCTGTGCACGCTGCCAGTCTCTGTGTATAAATGTGAGTTTTGTTTCCGTGGGATAAATGCCCATGGCATAGCAACTGTTTGCATGAAGTACATGTTAGTTTTGAATGTTTCCTTTTACTACCATCTACAGCTCTGTGAACATCTCTTTAAAGAGTTGATTCTTTCCTTCACACTGAGACAGATACCCTGAAGTTTGAACTGTTGATAATACACTTCTAGATTCTATAGGGGGGATAAAGCATCTTATGGGCTAGCAAGACAGCTCAGAGGGTAGAGGCGTGCCTTCAGTGGCCTTCCCTCACAGTCAGCTTTGCAGGCCACCTTGCCTTTCCTTGGAAATAATAGAAATGGGAACATTAAAACTGTCCCTCCTTAGGATTCGAACACCATATGAAAAGATAGGTACTAGGACCTCAGTGATATTCGCATGGTAGAGACTGCACAGCTGGTTTCACACACAGCCTTTCACAATCACCTCCCAGAACTGTGTGTCAGTCCATCTGGACCGTCCTCCTTCCCATGGTATGAGCTGCAGGCCCTAACTGCAGAAACACCTCTCTCAAATGGGGCCCCACTCCCACAACACCTTACCTAGTGCCCTTCATGGAGGTGGTATTCTCGCAGGGCTCTCAGTACACTGCCTTTTCTTATTCTTGTCTACAGGGTGAGATCTTTTACCATCTGCTAACCCCTTTCCTACTACTATAATGACTAGACACCCACTTGGCTACATTATCTATTGCTGATGGAAAAAGTATGGAAAAGACTGAAAAGATGAGCAGAAGAAACAAATTGTTTAGAGACTCGGTGATGGAGCTCCAAGAGCTTGAGAGCAGAGAATGGGTATGTCAAGGGAAGACCAAGTGTTGCTCTCAAGTGTAGCTCTAGGGGAGAGGGGTCAGAAATGAGCTGGAAATTCTGAGGCAGCACATTTATGACAGTAAAGCCATCGGGCCTTACCAAGTCACACAAAGAAAGAACTCAGAAGGTTAAAGGAAGATAGAAAACTCCATCTGACTGTTCTGGAAGGCTACTCAGGCTGCTGTATGGGCAGAGGTCAGCTGTTTTAAGACATTGACGAACAGTAACTGCATAGAAAGGCCTTTGGGGAACCCTGAAGGGCAGTGCCCCATTGTTTCTTCCTCTGATCTCCTCATATTTTATAGCTAATTCCTACACACAGAGCAGTGATTAGAAAAGGGTTCTCACTCACCAGAACTGTACTAAAAGGGGTAGTGTTGTGAGATAATTGTTCTGTACACTGTGAGGATGTGTCTATGCCAAGGCACCTTCTGATTGGTTTAATAAAGAGCTTAATGTCCAACAGCTAGGCAGGAAAGAAGAGGCAGAACTTCCAGGCAAAGAGACTAACTCGGGGATGAATTGAGACATGTGGATGTCACCAGCCAGACAGAAGAGTTGGTTTTACAGTATGGAGGAAAGATAACAAGTCACATGTGAGAATGTTGATTAATATAAGTGGGTTAATTTAAGCTATAAGAGCTAGTTTGAACAAGCCTAAGCTAAGACCAAGCATTCATAATTAATGATATGTTTCCAAGTCATTATTTGGGAACCGGAGTTCCAAAGAAAGTCTGACTCCAGGTAGAGCTTTTCTAAACAATTCATGTGCTCCTCTCTTTGACTATCAGGCTACTGAAACTATGGTCCTCAAAAGAATTAAGTTTCTTGGGGGCTGGGGAGATTGGTTCAGCGGTTTAGGTCACCGGCTGCTCTTCCAGAGGACCTGGGTTCAATTCCCAGCTCTCACATAGCAGCTCACACCTGTCTGTAACTCCTGTTTCAGGTGATACCCACACACTTATATACATGCAGACAAAACACAAAAGCACATGAAATAAAAAATAATTTTAAAAAAGAATTAAAAGTTCCTGTGTTTGGAAAGGACAGTATGAAGCCAGAGGAGGAACTTGCCTCTTAGGGAAAGAGTTAACACAGTTCTAATGACTTATCATACTGCGTTGTAAGACAAACCTGAACTGTGGCAATGACGGGCAGAGATGAGTGGTGTTCCCCTCGGTGGTGATGGCTTGGAGATGCATCCTCCATCCACCCCTGCATCTCATCTCAGGACACTGGAGATGTTCTTGTGGGTCCCTGGGCATCCTTATTTGTTCCTTTCCCGCTTTTAACTATGACTTTTCTCTTTAATTGGCCTGCTGGAGATGGACTGCAGAACTTAGCTCTTGAGTTGGCTAGAGCACAAGATTTATTCTTAAAACTCTGATAACAAAGCCCCAGACAGGAACAAAGCAAAACATTTCAGTCTAGTAGGCACTGAATTCTGGCTTTGCGGCACTTCTTGTTGATCCCAGGGGACGGGTAAAATTTTAAATGTAATAGCAAATATTGAAGCTATTCTAAAACTATTGACCTCCTTTGCCAGGTACTCAATCCACTTTTGGTTTGGGTGACCCCTCTGTCTTGAACATGACTTTCTTGTAATCTACCAAATTTCTCTCAGACATCTATCCAATTTAAGGAAAAAATATGCAAATTAGTAAAATGGGGAAGAAACTCATGCAAATGAGTAGACCACACAGAATTCAAACAGGCAGAGAAGGGACAGATTTTCTATATTTGGTAGGCATTTGTCAAGGGTTTTCATTCATTTATATATATATATATGTATATATATATATATA
>NW_026068183.1:909271-912469 GCF_014885135.2 Alexandromys fortis
CAACTCCGACCCAGGATGGATGTAGGCTAGAATCTTCCTGGTAAGCGCACCTTGGGGTGCTTACACACATTATTAGAAATGGGCCAAGCGGTCTTTAAATGAATACAGTTTGTGTGTTGTTATTTCGGGCATAAGCTAGCAGGCGGCTGGGGTGCTGGGGACACAGCCCCGCCGCTCCTATTTCAACACCTTATCACTGGCTACATAACTGAAAACAATGTCTCATCCTCCTCCAGAAACCTGAAACTACACTTACATTCACAGGAAGGAAGAATGAGGCCTCACGATCCTCTGCATGACAAGATATTGAAGGCTCAACCCTGAGCAGGTCTGTACCGATAATCCCAGTGCTGAGAGCTCAATAGTGTAATGGCCATGCAGAGCCAGGAAGCAAGTGTTCCTCAGCACCATGTGCTTCCTGTGGTGTTCTCTGAGTTGTGGAGAAGGTGGTAGACATCCCAAGTGAAGCACAGCTTTCAGCAGTCTGTTATTGACCGGTTTCCAGTCTCTACAACAATCAGTTCCCACTTCAAGAACAAACCCCCATGGGGCACAGACTGGGCTCAGCTGTTCAGAGCGCTTGCTGCTCTCCCAGATGACCCAGGTTCAATTCTTAGTTCATATAGACAAGGCATCCACACAGACACTTAAAAATAAAATAGAAAAAGAATAAGCCTCTATGGCAAAAGATGAAACAGCATTAGCCCACGGCATAAGCATATTAGAAAACAAACAGGCACAACATGCCCAGTGAGGAAAGCAACAGCACTAACCTCCCCACAGGACCTCTGGCCTCCCCAGCCTCAAGCTTTAACCAGGCTTGTAGTACCAGATGTGCGTTCCCTCCTGCGGAATGGGCCCCAACTCCAGTTAAAAAGTGGTTGGTTATCCCCCATAATAGAGTTGCTACTATTGCACAATGGCACAGTTCTGCATGTCTTACCTGGCAGGTTAGTGGTTTAGCACACAGGGTCCACGGCAGAATCGGGTTGCTGATGACTCTTCTCCTCGGCAGCCTGCATTGCACCTTCCAGGGATAACCTTGCTAAGAGCTTCCTATACCCATTCTCTCTCAGGTCCCAACAACCCCATTGTCTTCATTTTCCATATCAGGTTAATTAAAGCCTGGGTTGGAACCCATATCTAACTCTGAAGTCCACTTCTGCAAGCATTGCTAATAAAATTTTCCAGCCTGACATAATGGATTGGGCTGGGAGTGGAGATCCTTTAAAGCCAATTTGATTTAGAGAGAAGATACTGCTCATTTCAAATATACAACTCCTCCCAACCCCTAAGCACCAAAGTCTCAAATCTCAGCATGGGAGAAGCCCATTAGTATTCAATTCTGCCGTGTCAAACTGGTCTGATGAGACTTCATCCACTGGACCATTTACTCTAGATAAGATGCAAGCTGCCTGTGGGAGTCAAGGGGAATTACAAAAGTTGGGGCGTTCTATAGATCAAATCCAAACCCCAAGTGGAATGTTCTACTTATTCAATTAATTGATTCTAAAAAGTCCACCCTCCACATTGTCTAGCTGGGGCAACTGTTTTTCTATTTGTCTAGGATTCCAGAACTCCTTTTAAGAATTTTTTTCTGTCCAAAATATAGCAGAGGAGAAAAAGAAGAGTTTAAGCCATCAAATTAAGACATCCATTTGCTGCTGGGATGAGTGGCAAGGTTAGGGCCTAACGAATAGTGTCAGTTGCCCTGAGCTATACACATTTGACAAGAGTCCTTGAGGAGCTCAGCTACTCAGTGTTTGAAAGAGCATCACCCACCCAAAGGTTTTTGCTCTTCTTCATCTATTGCAGAAGGAAAGGCTCTATCTGCCAGGAAGTATTTGGTGTTCTATACAAGCGGGCTTTTAGCTTGGTTCCAGGGTCTCATCTTTTAATTCAGGATCACAGATCAGAGGCTGTAGCTCAGCACACACCTAAATTAATAGAGCAACTCCCCGAGACATTAATAAAATCCCAGAGAAACCACGCCCCTTCACTTTTATTTTGTATGTTTATGGAACATCCGTACATTGCCAGGAACCGTTCTCAGATAAAATTGGAAAAAGCTGGTCAATCCCTGCTTACTTAAAGCTTGGTGTGGGGAAAAAAAAAAAAAAAAAAAAAAACAAACCTCTGGTGATTCACAGATCCACTACACAGGTCAGGTAGGGTAAGTGCCAGATGGAATGAATGAATAGGACTGAGGTTCAGTTCCCAGAACTCATGCTGGACAGTTCACAGCTGCCTGTGACTCCAGCCCTGGTGAATCCAAAGCTTTCTCTGCCTCTGTGAGCATCTGCTTGCACATCACACACACACATGCACACAGGCACATGTGCACACACACTCAGCTCAAACACATAAATAAAAACAAATCTTTCTTTCTTTAAGAATAAAGAGTAGAAAGGCAGAGGTGGTGCGCACCTTTAATCCAGCACCCGGAGGCAGAGACAAGAGGATCTCTGTGAGTTTGAGGCCAGCCTGGTCTACAGAGCAAGAATAAAGATAAGATCACAGGAGGTCAGGAAGGCTCTCTCTGCAGTAGCTGGTATTTGAGCAGAAGAAGAAGGGAGTCAAAGGCCAGCTGTACACAGTTTGGAGGGAAAGCGGTGTGAGGAGGAATGGGGAGGGCACAGGCTCTCAAAGGAAGACGGTGTAACTCCTGTCAATCACCCTGTTACTCAGTTACACAATCAACCTGGTTCCACAGACAGAGCAGGAAATGACAGAGCCCTTCTTTCTTTATCTCTCCCTTTCTTCATTTTTCTTCATTTCTCCTTTCCTTTCTGCCTTCCTTCCTGTTTGTCCAAACCTTTGTTTACCAAGTTAACTGTTTCAACCACCCTGAACAGTTTAGCGTATGAAACAGGACAAAGCTTAGGGTTTTGGTGGCACGACAAGCCACCCTTTTCTATAGCCTGGCCATTCTCCGTACTCAGAGATGGAAGGGAAGTGCTTCCAGGAGAGAAGCAAACACTTAGAGCAATGGAGTCCATGCTGTTGTGGCAGAAGTATTTGTAGAAGCCGCCCCAGGTTAGAGGTGGGAGGGGCAGTCCCATCTCGCTGCTCAGAGGAGCAGAGGATAGCTGACATGGTATCTGGGAAACCAGAAAAGAAGCGAGCCAAGGGAGTGAAGGGCTGGAAATGAGAGAAGCTTAAAGGGGCCAAATGGTACTCCTCTCCCACCCTTTTCCT
>NW_026068183.1:915827-924924 GCF_014885135.2 Alexandromys fortis
CCCCCCCCCCCCCAGGCTCCTTTAGCTATGGCCTTTTGGGAGTAGGCGTGATCTTCTTGGAGGCGGTGTGTCGCTGGGCTTTGGCGTTTCAAGAGTCTGAACCAGGCCCAGGCTCGCTCTTTCTGCTGCCTGCAGATCAGGATGTAGAACTCTGAGCCATTTCTCCAGCACTGTGTCTGCTTGCAGGCCGCCAAGCTCCCCAGCACAATAGCGGATTAAACCTCTGAAACTGTCAGTCAGACCTGTTTTAAATGTTTTCTAGGTCAAGGTGTCTCTTCACAACAACAGAACAGCGACTAAGACAGTTCGGCGCAGGGAAACAGGTTTTTGAGGGAGCTGGGAGGGTAAGAAGAAATTACAAAGGAACTAGAGGACATGGATGAGATCACAGAAAGACCCCGCCTCTCTGAGTTTAGTGCCATGTTCTGAGGACTTCAGAAGTCAGAATCAACCCATTTTCCTCTGGTGCCCTGTCTTCCCGAACACCACTTCTCACTCTGTTCCCCTTGTGTGGCATTGTGGGTCGCTTTCTGCCCCTGTCTTACTCCTTCTCTCCTTACCCTTACCAGCGACCTCAGCTTATTCAGAGCTGCCAGGCCTCCTAACTGACTGGTTTGGGAGCTGCTATCCGTCTTCCTCCACGTTTCTTTCAGCTTCAGTTCTATGAAATTTTTGGGCATTTTTAGGCCTTAAACCCAAGGAATTCCCTTGTCATTCTAGGCAAACTCACAGACCAATTGGCACACACTTTGATTTAAGAAACTGCTACAAGATGAAGGTGGTAATATTAAACCATATCTTCCTTCCCAAATCAGACATTTTAGAATAGGGCCTTAACCAGAAAATGGGCATTATGGAAATATTTAGTATTAAGTCAGTGCTAGCACAGGGCAATCACCTAATCCAACCCGACAAATGTCATCAGACTGAAGGGAAGTTGGGACCTGGGATTAAGGCCCAGTGACTGACTTGTCTAACATTCAGTAGACCCTGGTTTGATCCCAGTGCCACAGAGAAGAGGGAACTGGGCACTGGCATACACATAGGGAGAACACCACGTGACAGGACACAGGAAGGGGGAGAAATCCACAAGCGAGGGGGGAGCCTAGACCAGATCCTTCTCTCAAGCCCTCAGAAGAAGCTGCCTTTCAATACTTCAATTTTGACCTTGTGCCGAACTGCGAAGCATTAGTTTTCTGTTTATGGTACTGTTAGGACAGCCCTCAGAATTTATATAAACTTTGGTACCGAAAGCGGAGCTCTACTATAATAGCCACATGTATGAAGACTGCTTTGAAATTGGGTAGCACTGGAAGACTTGAGACTCACATTAAAAAGGCTGCTTTGCCTTGGAGAGACTGTTGACAGAGATACGCATGATAAAGGGAGCTCTGGGGAAGGCTTGGAAGGAAAAGAGGTGAACTGTGGAGAAAGTGGCCATTGTTGCTGAGGATAAATACATTTGCATTATGAACAGAATCTTATCAGGAATACCCACGTTAAAGGCATTGCTGGAGAAGTCCCTGAGAGTCACTGGAGAAAGGTGATCCTCGTTACAGTGGCGGGACTTGGCTGACTGGCACTCTGGTATACAGAAGCAGAACTTGAAGCAAAGAACTTGGACACTTATTTCCAGAGATTTCTAAGCCAAGTGTGGAAAGGACGGGCTGTTTTCTCTTTGTTGCTTGTGATAGAAATGTGAAAAGAGAACAATAAATCGAGGTCTCCCAAGGAGAAGGAAACCATCCCTGGCTGTGGTGAGTCTCACCTTCTCCAGTGTTCTCTGCAAAGAGGACCAATAGCTACCCTAGCAAAAGACAGAGGCAGAGAGGCAGTTATTCACGAAGCCTGTTTTGGAAGGTCCTCTAGTCTGATAGTCTGGATGCCCGTGAGTTGCTCAGGCTTTGGATACCAGCTGAAACACCACATCCTGACCTTCAAGGCAGAGATGTGAGGTGGAAGAAGGGGTAGAGGCCAATGGAGAGGCCACGGCTGCTAAGCAGTCAGGAGACACAGGCCCAGAGGCAGAGAGCTGGCTCCTTTCTGAAAGCCAAGGATAAGCCTGGGATAAAGCACAGGAGGCCATGTTGTCTAAACGCGGCCGTAGCAACCCCTCCTAGCAGAAAAGCTGGGTGGAAACTTTCTGCTAGGGTTGTGCACACAATGCATCTCTGAGAAAGAAACTTTCCATGTTTTTATCATTTAATACTCACAGAAGCCTTGGACACCAGCTTCACTCTCCTCATGCTATTGGCTTGGAGAGTAAACAAATTGCCTAAGATTTCGTGGCTGGAAAATGGAAAATCGGGCTTTCAGACCATATCTAATGTCAAGGTCTTTTGAGTTTAGAAGGAGATGTGTAACAATGACAAAGAATAAACAAAACTGGCCAAACTCACTCAGAATAAAAACTAAAGTAATACACTTTACTTGCTGCTCAGATAGCAAAGCAAAGCATGTGGTTATGGGTATGTGTGTCTAAGGTCGATGCACAAAACTACAGGACTAAGGGCCTGATAGTCCTTTCAATGGGGATGGGTTTCAACTGTGTGTGTTTACCATAGACTTCTTAAGATGTTTTATTCTCTGAGATTGTAGTTACCTGTACTCAGCTGTGGTCTGAAAACAACGAAGAGAAAGTTGCATAAGTAAGTACTTCTTGTTTTGTATTTCACATCATGCTGAGTAGCATGATGAGATTTCAGAATATCACACTCTGTGCCATCCAAGATGTTATTTATCCCTTTGTCCAGTGTTTCCATGCTGTATATGTTACCTTTCTGTCAATCCTAGAAGCCTTGTACATTGTCATCATCTTGCACGTGGCTTGAACACAGTGCTTGTGTTACATAGCCCTATTTTACTTAATAATAATTTCAAAGCCCAAAAGTATCGGAGTACAGATATGGCAAAGAGAAGACACAAAGTGCGCCCTTTAAATGAAAAGAAAAATGACACCTCAACTTAATAAGGAAGAAAATCCCAGTCTGAGATTACTAAGATATATGATTTTTATATTGTAGGATATTCTACTACGGCATATTATTTTTTCTGTTTTATTATTTGTTGTTGCTACTCTGTCTAATTGATAAAGGAAAGTTTATCATGAGTATTAGAGAAAGCATAGGATGTTTGCATGCAGGGTTTAGTGC
The DNA here is from genome assembly GCF_014885135.2 of Alexandromys fortis. Taxonomy (NCBI): domain Eukaryota; kingdom Metazoa; phylum Chordata; class Mammalia; order Rodentia; family Cricetidae; genus Alexandromys; species Alexandromys fortis. The sequence goes on from NW_026068183.1 coordinate 918,980, forward strand.
TACCATGACTCAGAAATCCATTTAAGGTCTTAGAATATATTCCTCCAGGTGGGGGAGGGCTATGTACGGTCTCTCTGTCTATGCCGATGTCCTCACTAAAATCTGTACTTTTGTAGATATGTTTTTAGAAGTTTGATGCACAAAGCTGCAAGATCAAGTTGCAATAGTCCTTCTAGAAAGGTTGCATGTGTCTGAGAATCTACTTATCTGTTTGTCTGTCCATATTCATAGCCATTTCTATGAGTGCAGCTGTCTGCAGAAAACAAGTAACAAACAAATCGCCCAGCACCTGGTAACACTTTCCAGCCCTTCCAAATCCCAACTAACAAGATGCTGGTATAACCTTTAGCCAGAGGTGTCAAGGGAAAAGTCTCTTCCATTTGCTGTCAGGATATAGATCCTTTGTCATACCAAAGGCATTTATTATTCTTAACCATCTGCATTTCAAGAGGCTTCCTCCTCAGAGCTGAAGTTTAAATGCTATTTTAGAGAATTCACAAATCTCTTGGTGACAATGATTTTTAAAGTTCATTCCTTAAGCCTTCATTGCAAGCTAAAATTTAAGATTTTTTAATACATTCTGCAAAATACCAGCTACAGTTGCTTTCTGCTCAAGAGAAATCGTTTCTCTGTTTAAATGACACAACATCTTGCCATCCCATCCCTTTGGGGCCTTTTTTTTTAAATTTATTTGTTGATTTTATTGAGCTATACATTTTTTCTCTGCTCACCTCCCTACATCTCCCCTCCCCTTCAACCCTCTCCCATGGTCCCCATGTTCCCAATTTACTCAGGAGATCTTGCTTTTTTCTACTTCCCATGTAGGTTAGATCCGTGTATGTCTCTCTTAGGGTCCTCATTGTTGTCTAGATTCACTGGGATTGTGAATTGTAGATTGGTTTCCTTTCCTTTATGTTTAAAAACCACTTATGAGTGAGTATATATGATAATTGTCTTTTTAGGTCTGGCTCAAATCACTCAATATGATGTTTTCTAGCTCCATCCATTTGCCTGCAAATTTCAAGATGTCGTTATTTTTTTCTGCTGTGTAGTACTCCATTGTGTAAATATACCACATTTTCCATATCCATTCTTTAGTCAAGGAACATTTAGGTTGTTTCCAGGTTCTGGTTATGACAAAAAATGCTGCTATGAACATAGTTGAGCACGTGTCCTTGTGGCACGATTGAGCATCCTTTGGATATATACTCAAAAGTGGTATTGCTGGGTCTTCAGAAAGACTATTTCCTAATTTTCTGAGAAATCACCATACTGATATCCAAAGGGGCTGTAACAGCTTGCATTCCCACCAGCAATGGAGGAGTGTTCCCTTTACCTCACATCCTCTCCAGCATAAGTTATCATCAATGTTTTTGATCATGACCATTTTTACAGGTATAAGATAGAAACTCAGAGTTGTTTTGATTTGTATTTTTCTGTTGTCTAAGGATGTTTAGCATTTCCTTAAGTGTCTTTCATCTGTTTTATGTTCCTCTGTTGAGAGTTCTCTGTTTAGGTCTGTACTCCATGTTTTATTGGATTATTTGTTCTTTTGATGACCAATTTTTTGAGTACTTTGTATATTTTGGAGATCAGACCTTTGATGTGGGGTTGGTGAAGATCTTTCATATTTTGTAGGCTGTCGTTTTGTCTTGTTGACTGTGTCCTTTGCTTTATAGAAGCTTTTCAGTTTCAGGAGGTTCATTTATTAATTGTTTCTCTAAGTGTCTGTGCTATTGGAATTATATTTAGGAAGTGGTTTCCAGTGCCAATGTGTTTAAGTGTACTCCCCACTTTCTTTTCTATGAGGTTCAGAGTGACAGGCTTTATGTTTAGGTTTTTGGTCCATTTGTACTTGAGTTTTGTGCATTGTGATAGATATGGATCTATTTTCATTCTTCTACATGTTGATATCCAGTTATGCCAGCACAATTTGTTAAATATGTTTTCTTTTATCCATTTGATATTTTTTGCTTCTTTTTCAATAATCAGGTGTTAGTAGGTGTGTGGATTAATATCGAGGTCTTCGATTCAATTCCATTGGTCCTCCTATTTTTATACCAATACCAAGCTGTTTTCAGTACTGTAGCTCTGTAGTAGAGTTTGAAGTCAGGGATTGTGATGCTCCAGAAGTTCTTTTATTGTACAGGATTGTTTTGGCTATCCTGGGTGTTTTGCTTTTCCATATGAAGTTGAGTACCTTTCTTTTGAGGTCTGTGAAGAATTTTGCTCGGATTTTGATGGGCATTGCATTGAATCTGTAGATTGCTTTTGGCAAGATTGCCATTTTTACTATGTTAATTATACCTACCCAAGAGCATGGGAGATCTTTCCACTTTCTGGTGTCTTCTTCAATTTCTTTCTTCAAAGATTTAAAGTTCTTGTCATGCATGTCTTCCACTTGTTTGGTTAGAGTTACTCAGAGATATTTTATGCTACTTGTGGCTATTGAAAAGGGTGATGTTTCTCTGATTTCTTTCTCGGCGCATTTATCATCTGTGTAAAGAAGGGCTATTGATATTTTTTTGAGTTAATCTTGTATCCTGTTACATTACTGAAAGTGTTTATGAGTTGTAGAAGTTTTTTGGTAGAATTTTTTGGGTCACTTATGTAAACTATCATATCATCAGCAAATAGAGTTTGACTTCTTCTTTCCTGATTATATCCCCTTGATCTTCTTTTGTTGTCTTTTTGCTCTAGCTAGAACCACAAGAACTGTATTGAATAGATAGGGAGAGAGTGAACACCGTGTCTTGTTACTTATTTCAGTGGAATCGCTGGGAGTTTCTCTCCATTTAGTTTGATTTTGGCTGTTGGTTTGCTGTTTATTGCCTTTATTATGTTTAGACATGTTCCTTATATCCCTGCTCTCTCCAGGACCTTTATCATGAAGGGATGTTGTATTTTGTTGAAAGGTTTTTCAGCATCTAATGAGATAATCATGTGTTTTTTATTTTTCAGCTTGTTTATATGGTGGATTATGTTGAAAGATTTTCATATGTTGAACCATCTCTGCATCTCTAGGATGAAGCCGACTTGATAATGGTGGATGATGGTTCTGATGTGTTCTTGGATTCGATTTCCAGTATTTTATTTAGTATTTTTGCATCAATGTTCAGGAGTGAGATTGGTCTGTAATTCTTTTTCTTAGTGGTGTCTTTCTGTGGTTTGGGTATCAGGGTAATTGTAGCCTCATAAAAGAAGTTTGGCAATTTTCCTTCTGTTTCTATTGTGTAGAACAATTTGAGGAGTATTCGTATTAGTTTTTCTTTCAAAATCTTTTAGAATTCTGAGCTGAAACCATCTGGTCCTGGGCTTTTTTGGTTGGGAATCTTTTGATGACTGTTTCTATTTCTTTAGCAGTTATAAGTCTATTTAATTTCCTTATGTGGTCTTGATTTTGTTTTGATAAGTGATATTTATCGAGAAAGTTGTCCATTTCCTTTAAGTTTTCCAATTTTGTGAAATACAGGTTTTCAAAATATGATTTGATTATTCTCTGTATTTCCTCCATGTCTGTTGTTACGTCCTCCTTTTCATTTCTGATTTTGTTAACTTGGATATTCTCTCTCTACCTTTTGGTTAGTTTGGATAAAGGTTTGTCTATTTTGTTGATTTTCTTGAAGGACCAACTCTGTCTCATTGACTCTTTGTATTGTTTTCTTTGTTTCTATTTTGTTGATTTCAGTTCTAACTTTGATTATTTCCTGCCATCTAGTTCTCTTGGGTGAGCTTATTTCTTTTTGTTCTAAAGTTTTCAAATGTTCTGTTAATTTACTAGTTTGGAGGTTTTCCCCGCTTCTTTATGTAAGCATTTAGTGCTATGAACTTTCCTCTTAACACTGCTTTCATTGTGTCCCATAAATTTGTGTATATTTTGTGGTTATTTTATTGAATTTCAGGAAGTCTTTAATTTCTCCCTTTATTTCTTTGTTGACCCATTGATGATTCAGGTGAGCATTGTTTAATTTCCATGTGTTTGTGGGCTTTCTGGAATTAGTGTTGCTGTTTATTTCTAGTTTTAAGCCATAGTGATCCAGTAAAATACATGGTGTTATTCCATTTTTTTGGTATCTGTTGAGGTTTGTTGATCATGTGGTCAATTTTTGAGAAGGTTACATGAGGTGCTGAGAAGAAGGGATATTCTTTTATGTTTTGATGGAATATTCTGTAGATGGTGTGGGAGATCCTTCTGTCTATGTGTTGCTTTTATTGGTTAATGAATAAAGGAACTGCTTTGGGCCTATAGCAGAGCTATGGGGGAACAGAACTAGGCATGGAAAACTAAACGAAATGCTGGGAGGAAAAAGGCAGAGTCAGAAAATAACCATGGAGACAAACACGCTGAAACTTTGCTGTTAGGCCACGACCTCATGGTGATGCACTGATTAATGGAGATGGGTTAAATTAATATGTAAGAGTTAGCCAATAAGAAGCTAGAGCTAATGGGCCAAGCAGTGATTTAAATAAAGTGGTTTCTGTGTGATTATTTAGGTTCTGGGCAGCCTCCTCCCATACAACATATAGATGTCGGTTAAGTCCCTTTGAGTCATAACATCTGTTAGTTCTCTTATTTCTCTGTTAATTTTTTGTCTGACTGACATGTCCAGTGGTGAAAGTGGAGTGTCAAAGTTTTCCACTATTAGCGTATGGGGTTTAATGAATGATTTAAGCTTTAGCAATGTTTCTTTTACATATGAGGGTACCCTTGTATTAGGGGCATAGATGTTCAATATTGAGATTGCCTCTTGATGATTTTTCCTGTGACTAATATGAAATGACCATCTTTGTATTTTTTTGATTGATTTTAGTTTGAAGTCTGCTTTGTTAGATAATAGGATAGCTACACCCACTTGTTTCCAATTGATTGGAAAAATTTCCCAACCCTTTACTCTGAGGCGATGTCTGTCTTTGAGGTTGAAGTATGTTTTTTGTATGCAGCAGAAGGATGAATTCTGTTTTAATATTCAGTCTGTTAGCCTGTGTTTTTTTATAGGTGAGTTGAGTCCATTTACATTAAGGGATATTAATGACCAGTGATTGCTATCTCCTGTTCATTTAGTTTTCATTGTTGGTGATATTAATTTGTGTGTTTTTTCCTTCTTTGGGATTTGCTGCTGTGAGACCATCAATTGAGTGTATTTTTGTTGATGTAGTCAACTTCCTTGCATTGGAGTTTTCCTTCAAGTACTTTGTGTAGGGCTGGGTTTGTGACTAGGTATTGGTTAAATCTGGTTTTGTCATAGAATGTCTTGATTTGTCCTTTTATGGTGATTGAAAGTTTTGCTGGGTATAATAGTCTAGGCTGGCTTCCCTGGTCTCTTAATGTCTGCATAACACTTGACTAGGACCTTTGGGATTTCATTGTCTCCATTGAGAAGTCAGGTGTAATTCTGATAGCTTTGCCTTTATATGTTACTTGGCCTTTTTCCTTTGCAGATCTTAATAGTTTTTATTTATTCTATATGTTTAATGTTTTGATTATTATGTGGTGATGAGACTTTTTTTTTAAATCCAGTCTATTTGGTGTTCTGTAAGCTTCTTGTATCTTCATAGACATATCTTTCTTTAGGTTGGGAAAGGTTTTTTTTCCTATGATTTTGTTAAATATATTTTCTGTGCTTTTGAGTTGAACTTCTTCTTCTTCTATACCTATTATTCTTAGGTTGGTCTTTTCATGGTGTCCCATATTTCCTGGAAATTTTGGGTTAAGCTTTTGTTGGATTTAATGTTTTCTTTGACTGGTGAGTCTATTTCCTCTATTGTATCTTCAGTGCTTGAGATTCTTTCTTCCATCGCTTGTATTCTGCTGTTTGTGCTTTCATTTGTGGTTCCTGATCATTTTCTCATGATGTCTGTTTCTATAATTTTTTTGTTTTGTGTTTTCTTTATTTTCTCTGTTGCAGTTTTCAAGTCTTGAATAGTTTTTTTTCATATGTTTGATT
>NW_026068183.1:932243-950392 GCF_014885135.2 Alexandromys fortis
TCTATGATTTTGTTAAATATATTTTCTGTGCTTTTGAGTTGAACTTCTTCTTCTTCTATACCTATTATTCTTAGGTTGGTCTTTTCATGGTGTCCCATATTTCCTGGAAATTTTGGGTTAAGCTTTTGTTGGATTTAATGTTTTCTTTGACTGATGAGTCTATTTCCTCTATTGTATCTTCAGTGCTTGAGATTCTCTCTTCCATCTCTTGTATTCTGCTGTTTATGCTTTCATTTGTGGTTCCTGATCATTTTCTCATGATGTCTGTTTCTATAATTTTTTTGTTTTGTGTTTTCTTTATTTTCTCTGTTGCAGTTTTCAAGTCTTGAATAGTTTTTTTTCATATGTTTGATTGCTTTTTCATGGTTTTCTTTAAGGGATTTGTTGATATCATCTAATTTTTTGTTTGTCTTTTTCTCCATTTCTTTGAAGGAATTTCTCATTCCTTTTTAAAGACATTAAACATTCTGTTAAAGTTATTTTTTAGGTCATTTTCTTCTGCTTCATCTATATTTGGTTGTTCAAGTTTTGCTGTTGTAGGTCACTAGATTTTACAGGAGTCCTGTTCCTCATCGTGGTGTTGTGTGTGCTCTTACCTTGTTTACCCATCTTTTCCTTTAATTGGTGTCACTTGGGCTGTCTGTGACTGTGGAGATCAGTCTTCCAGGTGACAGTGAATCCAAGGCTCAGATGGTTGCTCCTCATGGTGCAGTTTGTGCCATGGTTCCAGTCACCTCGTTGGTCACTCCGTGTTCCTGGAGGTCACTCAGTGCTCTCTGGGTTTGCTCTGCTCTTGTGGAGCTTGCTGTCTCAGGCCTGTTCTGGCCTAGGTTGCTGGCTCAGACCTGTTTCTGTAAATGTCCCCAGTCTGGATCTGCTCCTGCAGAGGTCCCTGGCTTGGGATTGGTTCCACAAAGATCTCTGGCTCCAATCTACTCTCTCAGAGGTCCTAGATTCAGGTGTGCCCAGACCCATAGAGGACATGGCTCAGGCCTGGTTCCTTGGAAGTCCCAGACTCAAGACTGTATCCAGAGGGGTCCTGGCTCAGGTCTACTCCCTCAAAGGCCCCAGACTCAGACTCCCAGAGGTCTCTGGTTCCTGCCTACACCCTTGTAGGTCCTAGACTCATTCCTAGATCCACAGAGGTCTCTGGCTCCAACCCAGTCCCTCAGCAGTTGCTCCCCTGTACCTGCTCCTGTGTAGTTTGCTGTCTCAGGTCTTCTCTAGCCTAGGTTGATGGTTCAGTCCTGTTTCCATAAATGTCCCTGGTCTAGATCCATTCCCACTCATGTGGAGTTTGCTTTCTCAGGCCTGTTTCAGCCCAGGTCACTGGCTCAGTCCTGCTTCTGTGAAGTTCACTGCCTCAGGCCTGCTCTTGCTCAGCCACAGGTTGCTGGCTCCTGTTTCCATAAATGTCCCTGGTCTAGATCTACTCCCACTCATGCAGAGTTTGTTGTCTCCGACCTGCTCCAGCCTAGGTTACTGGCTTAGTCCTGCTCCTGTGGAGTTCACAGTCCCAGGCACACTCTGGCCCAAGTCACTGGCTCAGTCCTGCACCTGTGAAGTTCGCTGCCTCAGTGGCTCAGTCTGGGGCATTTTATCTAACATGCTCTGTATTGTCTGTGTAGAATAACAGGGAGCACTTTTTAGCCTCATGACCTTTGGATTAGAGGCAAATTCCTGGCCAATGCTTACATTTAAAATATGTTTCAGGCACAGTGGTCTCGGGATTATGACAAATTATCCTGGTTTACTTCACTGAGTATATTTTTTGCATACAGAAACTTGTCACACTTTACATATACATCATGATCATTTCTATGTAGACTTCATTCACATAAGAATAGGCCAAAGTTCTAAGAATTGAAGATCTAATTGTCTGGGGTATGTAAAATACTGAATTTTATCTATCATTGTTGTGCATACTGTGCAGGTGTGCTTGTGCCCTGGAGTAGTGCCGCTCAGAAGAAAATGGTGAGGAGCTGTTGCTCTCCTTCCACTCTGCCATGGGTCCCCAGGTCACCAGGCCTGCATGGCAAGTGTGCACCCACAGAGTCCCTGGGCAGCACCATTCTGATTTCATTTTATCTGTTTTGTAAACAGCTGATAACCAGGCTCTTTTTTTTTCTGTCTTCTAGTGCCAGGCCATTTGTAGATTTTTTTTTTTTTTAAATCAGCAAAGGCTCATCATGAAGGAGCCTCTGCAGGCCCCTTGTTCTAATGGAGACCATGTGACAACTTCATGCAATCTCCATGGTTTTACCTGTGCTTATCATGGATCTCTACTGACCCATAAAGTACTTGGCACATAGCACATGCTAAATGAGAGATGAGAATTTAGAAGAGAGCCCTAATTGTAAAAAGCTGGCAATACTGACAATATCATAAGCCGGGGCTAGAAAGTCAGTAATCCTAACACATTCAACTCCCCTCAACTTACATCAGAAGAAAATATGTGTGGTGAGCTTATAACTATGCATGCTTCATGATCAAATTTACCCTGGTAGAAGAGGACTGCCGCTGGCCAAGTGCTGACCAGAATGGATCTGCTCACTCACTGTGGTACACATCTACCACTAGGTTTCTACGAGTTCCAACTCTACGTTTCAACCTGTTCTTCCTCCACTGTCTACCTGCAGGTTCTGGGAACTGATTGGACACTTTAATTGAAGGTATAATCTTTTACCATTCCTTTTTATATCATGGAAGTCAAACTACAGATCCATGCTTGTCTATACTTTGACTTCAGACTTTGAGCTTCACAACCTGGCAAGAATAGTTTTCTGCTTTTTGAGTTGCTCAACTAGTGCCAATTAGATGTAAAGTCCCCAGATACTTATTGTTCCCTTCCATTGTGCCCTTGACAATATGAAAACTTTACACAGAACAGAGAACCATAAAAAGACTGAGCTAATGGGCTAGAGAGACAGCTCAGCAGCTGAGAGTACACACTGCACTTGTAGATGACCGGCATTTGCTTCTCAGCACCTGGGTCAGGTGGCTCACAACTGCCTGTAACTCCAGCTTTGAGGATCCAACATCTCTGACTTCCATGGACACTGTAATCTGTGCACACACCACAGACACAAACAATTAAAAATAGTAAAAATAAATATTTTAAAAATATTAAATTATACCCCTTATCGGTCCATGAGGATTTATGCACAGATAATGGTTAATGAAGGAGGAGGAGACATTTTCTTCACTGGTGTAGCCCTGGTGAGCACACATTCATCTACAGACACCTCTATTCACGTTTCTTTAAATACACTCAACCAAACACACTGGGCCATGAAAAAAAGAAGTGAAAGTAAAAAACCAAAAAAAAAGATATAGAAAGTAGAAGTAGAAGAGAAAGGGTAGAAAGTAAATACAACTGAAATCATGTATATGTATGAAAGATTCATAAAATCTAATGTTGTGCACAATTAATATGTACTAACAAAACACTTTAATATTGAGTTTCAGCTTCTAATATACATGTGAAGCATTTAGCATTAAAATGTCAGAAACATTTGAATTGTTAAAAAGTAAGTTGGTCATGTTCAACAAGTAACTGCTTCAATATTTTATATATTAGAAACATAATAGAAGACAAAATAAAGGCATAATTTATTTAATGAAAGTTTAATTTCAATTATACATATGCAATATGCATACATGCATGCCATTTTATTGGGGGTCAGGTTTCCTGACATTTCACCTTTCCCTCTCACATACAGAACCAATGGTTTTAAAAGACTTGGTTTTTGATTTTGTGTGTGTGTGTGTGTGTGTGTGTGTGTGTGTGTGTGTGTAGGAGTATGTGCACATGTGCAGGTGGCCACAGAGGCCAGAATAGGGCATCAGATTTCTTGAAACTGTGCGGCGAACTCCCTGACCAGCAGGAAAGAACAGCCACCAGACGAGGATTCTTCCCAAGGGAGAGCAGAAAGCAAGGGGTCCCGAGCTCTGAGCTGTAGCTGCTTATATAGGGAGTTTGCCTAGCAACCTTTGATACTTTGATACTTTAACTGCTTTTCTGGAGACCCACCGGCAGGAAAGAAAGCAGGGGAACATCCCTGTCAATTACAGACCACAAGGAAGTTCCCCTGCTGGTCAGGGGGAGTGTGGGCAGCTAGATCACAACAACTCACCCTGTTTTCTGGTGGAAGAACTGCAACCTTAATATGGAGTTATTTATCAAGCGAGGCTGGGGCCAAATGCCATCTTGTAATGGCAGCCACTCAAATCGGCTCCCAGCAGTTGCCCCTTTCTGTTTTTCTCTGTAGGCCAGTGAGAAGGTCTTACTCCCATTCAGGTCCTCACCTCATGATGCGAGGACCGATCAAAGGAGGCCTAAAACTCCTGGTACTCCTTCTCCTGTGCAATGGAATAAACTCCTGGGAGGTGCAAAGGCAGTACTCAGAGTAAAATGCATACCTTCCTCAGTGCAATGGAGAATTTCTCCCTGAGAGTGCAAAGGCTATGCAAGGAACAAACCTACTGGCCTTTTAGGACAGATAACCATACTTGGGGTGAATCACCATTCTCCAAAGAGGCTAACGCTCGTAGAACCGCAGCCTTATCTCGAGATGTCTGAGCTCGGGGGCGACAAATTAACCATAGGCACAGCACGCACCCTCCTATGCAGCATGCAAAAAACATTCCCACCCCCACCCAGGGACCTTAAACAGGGAGAAGGCAGAGGAGATCCAGGACTGCAGTCCCTCCGCCAGGCTTAGATCTACGTGTGTTGAGTTGATTAGAACCACTGCGCGTCTGAGGTCCTCCAGGGTAGCATCAAAGTTCTCAGACCAATTTCAGGAATGGGTTTAGAGTAGGCTGACAGAATCCCCATCTCTGCTCCGCTCGGCTTGGGATCATCTTCCACAGGATCAGAAGTATCAGCATCCTGAAGAGCGGCGAAGTCATTTTCATGATGGACTTCAACAGTTCTAGTCAGGTGGCTCGGGACCGATGAGGCACTTCTCTCCTTGGGGGCAGGGAAGTCCGGACCAAGGACCTCTCTCCAATCGATTGTGAGCTGCCCAAAGTGGGTGCTGGGAATTGAACTCAGGTCCTCTGCAGGAACAGTATACTCTCTTAACCACTGAGCCATTTCTCCAGTCCTGCACCAATATTTGTATGCCCATAGTTCATTCTTCCATCATTCACACACGTTCAAAGCTCTTGGATACAAGAGTGCTTGGGTAACCATCTATTTCCGATTCATGATCAGAGTTAATGTAACCCATTCTCCGTACAAAACATCTCCCCAGGGACTACACAGGGCTCTTTGAGAGCTGTATTTATGCTTCCAGATTCCCCAGGTAGCAGTTAGTAATTCTCTGCATCAGGACACTAAGTGGAAATTCAGAATAATTACCAGAACCTACCAGCTGTTTCACTGTTGGCTTTTTTTTTTTTTTTTTTTGGAACGCATAAGTGAAGTAAACAAGCACCTTGATAAGACATTCTACAGATTTTGTCCAGAAAGTATCCAAATTCAGATAAATAATGTTATTGAGATAACATAATGTATTGAAATATAATGTCAGCCCTGCCAACTCACATTTCCTCAGTTTCCACTTAATATCCTTTCACTGTTCTAAGATCCCAAAAGGGAGTATCACTCAGACACCTCTGCGGACAGTTTCTCAGCCTTTGCTTTGGAAGCCTTTAGAATTCGAGTCAGCTGTGGTGCTGGATTTGTCTCTTGTGTTTGTAATGATGACTCTGGGGTTACAGATTTGGGGAGGGACCACAGAAGTGAAGTACTATTTTCACTGTGTCATACGAAGGGTCCCCACTATTAACATGACTTAGGTCACCTGACTTGTAGCAGTTCTGTTCTGTTTTTTGCCCTATAAGCTTGTCCCATCCAAGCCTGTCACCCTGCTCTTTAGAAGGCTGCAGTCTGTACGTACAACCTCCATCTAAAGAGATAGTTTTGCCCTGTCTCAGGCATCTAGTGTCTGATAAATTATTTGTAATCTTTCTATTCAAAATTATTTACCTATTCTTCCACACTTATTTATCTTCCCTATCATGTATTTATGTCAATGCAGACTTATAGATATTTATTTTATAGTTTTGTGTCACGCCACCTCCTGCGGAGTCTACGTGGTCTCTCACGTAGGATGTGGCACAAGCTTCATGGAAGAGTGCCCGCAGAGAAGGTGTGTGTGCTGTGCTTCCTGCATTGGAGCCCTTGCATCTTTGGCATTACCTGCTTATGTTCTAAGGAATGCAGTCTGGTTTTTTCTGGAAGGGAAGATAGGATGTTTAAGTTTCCAGAGTCTACTGATGAGATATTGCTATATACAGGACTATATGATGCTAATGGAGGAAGATGGGTTAATATTCAAGGGAAAAGGTTTCCAAGTTTAAGCTGGTGCTTAGTAAATGAAGAACAAAAGGCAAACTTAATTAAGTAATTAAGATGGATTCAACAAAAATGGGATAAGGATGGAAGAGAGAGATAAATGCCTGTAACTTCTTGAGATTGATTTTGGGAAAAGTTTAAAAAGGAGTTAGAAATATGGAGAAGGAGAAGGAAAGAAGTTCTTCTGCATAGATGGCAGAAATAGAAAAAGACTGAAGACTGTGTGACTGTTAACCACAACTGCTTGCCCTTAACTCAAAATACCATGAACTCATAGCCTAGGTAAAGATTTATATCGAAATAATGCCAAGCCATGTCTAGCATGACCAACTGCAGACTCACACCGGGGATATCAGTTTGAGAAAATCAATTCTCATGTATCTGATATAATGATTCTCAGAATAATCTGTATCACATGAAAAAAACAATACATGCTGTTAAGAATCTTTTCTGTATAAAGGATGAGCTTCATGCCTAGTAAAGACGCATTCAGATGCGATTCCTTTGGGTCTTGTCTGTTTGTCATTCGCCGACTCCTTACTTACCTATTTCTGAGGCCCTGTCCCATTGGTCCCAGTATCCCGGCTGAGCTGGTCCATAACAGTTTTGAGTTATAATTCAACACACTTGGTTGTTTAGACTTTTTGATCTTTGCCAAGTAACACATGCTCAATCAATTGCTGTGTCCCTCTGACATCTTTGCATCACCACAGATTCTATTTTAAACCCTTTGTTATTTCTAGAACCATGAGTAGTAGTAGTTGTTGTTGTTGTTGTTTTTAACACATCTCCTGGTTCCTTCCCACAAGCAAGGAGTTCTCCAAGGAGAACCAGTTTGTTTAATTGAAGGATTCTATTGGAAGACAATATCTGGACACAAAGGAGGTTTGTTGTTAGGGTGTTTCTTGACTTTAGGCCCTTTCAGCTGATGTAGCTTTGAAATACATGCATACATGTTTCTTGGGATCTATACTTCCTTATACATAAGCATATGTGTTTATATATACTTCTGTACATTATCTTATTCATCCATGAAAGTCCATGCTGATGTTTCAGATTCTTCTTGCTTTCTCATTTAATTCCAGTGCACAGATATAGCGGCTTTACCTCTAACCTCAAGGAAACTTTATGAGCTACAGAACTGTGATTACATGTAATATTTGGTCTTTAGCTTTGCAGAACCTATTCATTTCTTTAGTTTCTTAGATCAGGACTCCTCCCCATCCCACCTCACTGAATTACTTTACAGCATTCTGTAGTCCAGTCTAGGATCCTCTCACTTCTATTTTTAAAGATTTAATTTTCAATGTAAATTAGTTTTGGGGGATTTCATACATGAACACTGTATTGAGATCATTTCCACCGCTCCCTCTGTCCCTCCCACTCCTTTTGTGCCTCCCACTTCCTCTCAAATTCAGGACTTCTTTGTCTATTGTCTATAATTATTACTTACATATATGCATAGATGTACATTATATTTTCACGTTTAGTACATATATATAACAGATAATATTATTGTATAATATATGATAATTACATTATGTGTTATTATATAATATTATATGTTATATATTTTATGCACATATGTACCAGTAATATTATAGACAATAGATATGTTACCTAAGCAAGACTGGCATAATGATGCCAGTTGGCACTCCTGCCTTTTTCATGACATCATATTCCTGAAGCCATGTAACACAAAGCTTCTTCAGACTGATTTCTCTCACTGGAGATATTTATTAAAGATTGATTGTAGCTCATCCCTTTTGATCATCAAGTGGCATTGCAGTGAGTGTCTATACTTCTGTTCTTCACCCGCTCACATTTTGGGAGACATTTCTGTTTCAAGCAACTATTATTATTATTATTATTATCATCATCATCATCATCATCAATGCTGCTCTAAGCATGAACACCTGGGCTTTTGTGCAGACATGTTTTAAATTAGTAAGGTCACTGGATGTACCATCAGTCCCATTTTATTCTTATGGGAGCAGCGTGGCTGCCTGGTGAAGCTTTTATGTGGTCTGCATCCTGGCCATGAAAGACTCCTGCAGCCTTCTGCCGTTGGCAGCTGCCATGTCTGTTCCTAGAGCTTTAACTGTCTTAAGAGGTGGGCAGCCAGCGCTGTTACACTTCAGTGCCCTGTGACAAACGAGGCCGAGCCTCTTTTCAGGCATTTATTGTTGTGTATCTTCTCTTGCGACATAACTGCTCATTGGCTTTGTTATTTTTAAACCAAATCATCTGCTATTTTATTTTCAAATCCATCACAGGCACAAAAGCAAGCAAAATTTCTTCTATTTTCAAGACATTCTCATTTTTAGACCTTTGCATTTTATGTCTACAGTTACTTCCTGCTTAATGTTTTTTGTTCACAAAGTTTCTGTTCAGGTTCACTTTCTCCACAGGTGGACATTTGACTATTCCAGCAGCAGCTGTTGGAAAACAAACCTTTCTTCATTGTGTTGTCTTGTTGACTTGTGAAAGGAAGGCTAATATAGTTGTAAAAGTGTACTTCAGAGATTTCTATTTTGTTTTACCCACCTATATGAGAGTTTTTTAATTGATAGGATTCTGAAATGCTTATAAATAAATTCCTCAAAATAGCCCCACAATTTAATCATTAAACACTTCCAGATATTTTGAAAAATACTTGAGAAAAAAGATATCCCATAGTCATGGGCCAGTGCAAGGATTTACTTGAGAATGGCCCCCACAGGCTCGTCTATTTAAGTGTCTAGTCACCAGGAAGTGGAAACATTTGAAAGGATTAGAAGGATTAGGAGGCCTTGTTGTAGGAAGTTATCGCTGGGGTGGGCTTTGAGGTTACAAGAGCCCATACTAAGTCCCGTGTCTCTGTCTGTCTGTGAATCAGGATGTAGAACTCTCAGCTACTTCTCCAGCACCTACCTGCCTGCCACCATCCTCCCTGCCATAATAGACTAAACCTCTGAAACTGTAAGCAAGTGAATTGCCTTGGTCATGGTGTCTCTTCACAGGAACAGAGCAATAACTAAGATAACCAATGACTAAAATATTTATTTATATCACTTTATTTTTTATATTTGCCTTTAGATTTGATGAATTCTAATAAAAAAACAGTGTAATTTTCTGGGGCAAGTGACAAGGATATTCTAAAGTTTATATCAAAATACTAAGCAGCTAACCATATCCAGAAATATCTTGAAAAAGATAAACAAAGTTGAAGTAATGACACTTTCTGATTTCTAAACATAATCCTAGCATAAATTAATCAAGACACTGCTGTTTGAGGATAAGGGGGGAATTGAGAGTTCATAAGTAAATACTTGCATTAATTTTCGACAAAATTCCAAGGTTACCAAATAAAGAAATAAGAAGACTTAAAAAATACAAATATGAAAAACAATGATGTCAGATTCCTACCTCTCAATAAATTAAACAACCCCAAAAATGTTATAGAGCTAAGGGAAAGAGCTTAAGATGAAACTAATGGGTCAGTATGAGTAAACCTCCATACATCAGGTTATGAGATGGATTCCTAAACATGGCACCAAAAACAAAAGTAGCAATAAAATACCTAAACTGAATTTCATGAAAACTAAAAATGTTCATTTTCCAAATGCTACTATCCAGAAAGTCAAAAGGAGACTAGGGAGATGGCTTGGGGAGGTGAGGGCCTGCCCCAGCACCACAGAAAAGCAAGGCACAGCAATGTGTATCTGCAGTCTCAGCACTGGGGATACACGAAGGGGACAAGCCCTGAGGCTCACTGGCTAGGCAGCGTAGCAAATGACTGTCAGCTCCGAGTTCAGTGAGAGACTCTGTCTCAAATATTCAGGTAGAGAAGCAGTAGAGGAAGAAGCTTGTTGTTGACGTCTGTCCTCCACGTGTCCCCACATGGAAGAGAGCATCCAGTTATACATGCATCACACACTTGCACGCACACACACAGTGAATATAAATAAACAAATAAAATATTAATTGTTAAGGACATCATTTCACCCTGCTCTAATGACTGTGAGCAAAAGCAATAGACAAGTCCTGGTGGAAGTGTAGAGAAACTAGGATGTTCGTCCACTGTTATGTGGATGAAAATGGTATAGCAATTTTGCAGAATTGTTTGACAGCTACACAAATGTTAGACCCAGAATCACCATGTATCTGAACTCCACACCTGGACATATGGTGAACATCACTGACGGGGTGCTCGGACAAAAAACCTGCCCATGGTCATCATAGAAGCTCCACTCACTACAACGCAGGTCTATAAAATTCTGGGTGGCATAACAATATAATAGAAAAACCATTCAGTAATAAAATATTATGAAGTGGGGTTGGAGAGATGGCTCAGCACTGACTGCTTTTGTGGAGGACTCAGGTTCAACTCCCAGCACCCAGGTGGCAGTTCACACCCATCTGTAACTCTAACTCTGGGGTCCCCACGCCCTCTCCTGGCCTCTGTGAGCAACAGGCCTACACATGGTGCATATACAAATTTACACACAAGTATTGGAGTCTGCTTCTTTTGCTATGGTAAAGATTGTGACCATAGCAACTGAGAAAGGAAAGAGGTTTACACACCCTGATTACAGTGGGTCTCTGAGGAAGTCAGGGGAGGAACTTAAGGTGGAAACTCGAAGGCAGGAGCTGACCCGGGGGCCATGGGGGAACACTGCTTGCCTACTGGTTGCTCCTTGTGGCTCATTCATCCTGCTTTCTTTTGCCATGAAGGACCACCTGTTCAGGATGGGCACTGCTCACTGGTCCCCTCGCATTAATCATGAACCGGGAAAATGTATTATAGGCTTGCCTATAGGCCAATCTGATGGAGACATTTTTCTCAACTGAAGTTTCTTCTGGTATATTCCCTTGTAACAAGTTGAGAGAAAACCAATCTGCACACAGGAAAAGCACCCATACACAATAAAATAAAAAATGTATAATTTATGAGTTATGAATTTGTTTTTTAAAGTAAGTCTGAAGTCGGATAAGTAAAGGAGATGACTTAGCTAGCACATCCCAGACCCTGGGTTTTATCTCAAACACAAGCAAAGAGAAAGAAAGCGATATGAAGTACCAATGTTCCAGCATGGTAGGTCGTGGGAGTGTTAGGCTTCATGGGAGAAGCCGGGACGGAGGCTGATAGACTGCAATTGCAAGAGGATGAAAATGTCATACAGGCAAATCCACAGACGCTGAAAATATGGAGAAAAAGAGGAGTGATGGCTAGTTCTGTGTGCATGACTATATGTGAGTGTACATATGTGTGTGCATGTGTGTTTGTATTTCTGTGTGTTACAGAAGTGAATTTATGTGTAATGAGATTATGTTGACGGTTGCATGGGTCTACGTGTATCAACAATGTTTGCAAAGGCCGATTCTTCCCATCCTAAAAGCTTGCTGTGAAAGCATCTGACTGAGCAGCACTCAAGTTGGGCATGACTCTTCATTAAACCATAGTAGAGGGGCTGTCAAGATGCTCTGGCCAGTAAGGCCGCTGCCGTGCCTAGGAAAGAGAGAGGTGACCCCACAACCTTGTCTTCTGACCTCCACACACGCTGACACAGACATGCGAACGCACATGGACACACACCATACATGAACACACTTTCACATAGCAGTATAAAGTTTAAAAAAATTAAAAAGGAAAACATACCAAGGTCTCTCTAGGCTAATAAGTATATCGGTCATTTCTAGAAGTGACAATACATGTGTATAACTTGTTATATTATGTGCATGTTTGAGACAAGTCAGTCAACTAAGAGCTTCATTTAAATGTAAACCAATTTGTAAGACAAACCAACTAAAAACCGATCATCCGGCTCCCTGATGGCACTGTCGCTGTTACTCTCACGTGGCTTCCTGTTTGACCGAACTTTACCGTGGGGCTCCTTTCCAAGGAGGTTTCCAGAACAGATTACAGAGTGAAGTGTACACAAAGCTACACTTCAGTGTGTTCCCCAAAAGTGTGTGGAATGTTAAATGACCAGCTTGTAGACTATCTAATTTAAAATTGTTTCATCTGTACCAGTATGAATCTATAAAACACAGCCAAATTAAGTAAAAATTTTCTTTCCGTTGGTTCTTTTGTTCCAAAAATAATTTATTGCTTAACAAACCGTAAGTATGATCTGGTCACCCTACCAACTGTGCTGGGAAAAAGTCCAGGTGGAGTGTCTATCTGGTTCACATGCACGGCCCCCATTGCTTCACTTCTTGTTGCTAGGCAACCACCCACCAGCATCTGAAAAATGTATTTCTAATCAAGTTTTTATTCTATGTGGCCTTAGGAAAGGAAGAAATAAAGCCCATGCACATATAAAATACCTTCCAGAGTGACCTTGAATTGAAAAAATCTGATTTATCATTAAAATTAAAAATTGTAACCTTGTGCTCAGTTATCCCTGAATGAGGGGGAGTCATAACTCAGAAACCTTCTCTTTTTTCCTGAAATGGCTGATTCATTTTGTCTGCTAAAATCATTATCACTGGGTATGGTGGCATTTATCCATATCCCAGTGCTTAAAAGTCTGAGCAGGAGGATGGAAAATTCAAAGCCAGCATGGGCTATATAATGGGACCCTGTCTCAAAACAAACAAACAACAAATTCAAGGGCTTTGTTTTCTAGAAGGTTAAATATTGACTCATTTTATTTACATTAATTTGTTCAATAATTTATATTGCATTAGTCAACATGGAAAAAACTAAAATTATGTAACAGGTACTGTCTTCAAGATGATCACCTAATAAGGAATGGGGAAAATGGAAATATCAGTCTGCAAAGGAGTTGTACCCAGCCTACTAGGTAGGGTCCTACTCTGGGGTCCACAGGAACACAAGACTGAGCCTGCATTGTTAGTATGACAGACAGCACCCAAGTGTTAAGTACTAAGTACCAACCATCTAAGTACTAGTACCAGAGTGACAACTTGGAGTATTGCCAAACGTGGTAAACCAATGTGTGAGGATTCTTTGGGCATTGCTGGGTTAACTGCTGCCCATGGCCTACACCCCAAACCCGAGGGGCCTGGGAAAGAAGAACACTGAGCTAGCACTGATCTGAGGAAGGTTGGGCAGGACCACAGCCCAAGAACAGTCTGCCGCAGAGCCGCTGAAGTTCAAGGTTTCCGTTGCCATGATAAAGCACCCTGACAAACGCAGCTTAGAAAAGAAAGGGTTTATTTGGCTGACACTTCCTAGTCATTAGTCCACCATGCAGGGGAGTCAGGGTGGGGAACTTGACATTTTAAAGCCACGCCCAGAGCAGAGAGAAATAAATTCAGACAAGACTGCGTGCTGGTCTGTGCTCGGCTTCACTTGCCCGCTCTCTCACAGTTCAAGATCACCTTGCGTGGAGAATAGTGCTACCCGCAGTGTGGTGGGGTCTATATCACAGTTCACTTAGTCCCCACAGACACGCCCACAGGCCAACCTGATCCAGACAATCCCTTAATGAAGACCTTCTTCCCAGGTTTTGTGGCATTGCAGCTGAGCCGCGCGTTCCAGAGGATTTGTAGCCTCTTCACCAATCGTAAACAACAAGGACTGGTGCATACAGTAGTCAAGGATGAGAGCAGCAAAACATGGCAACAAGCAGATGGTGCAATATTAAAGTGATGGCTGCCAGTAGCAGACAAGAGAAATGGGGGTGTGGAGTGGGAGGTAGTGTGTTCATGGCGAGTTTCATGTCAGCTTGGCCCAAGTTATCTGAGAGGAAGGACCCTTGATAGAGAAAACACCTCCATAAGATCAGGCTATAGACAAGCCTGTAGGGCATTTTCTTAATCAGTGGTGGATGGGAGAGGGTCCAGCCCATTGTGGATACTACCATCCTGGGCTGGTGGTCCTGGGTTCTATGAGGAAGCAGGCTAAGCAAGCCATGTGGAGCAAGCCAGTCAGCAGTACCCATCCATGGCCTCTGCATCAGCTCCTGCCTCCAGGATCCTGCCGTGTACTGTCCTGACTTCCTTCAACAGAGATGCAAAAGTGTAAGCCAAATAAACCCTTTCTGCCCCAAGTTGTTGGTCATGGTGTTCCATCACAACAATGAGTACCCTAAGACAGAGTTGGAGCTAAACCTTGGGTAACTTGAAAAGGGCTTTGAGAGCTAATTAATATGACACCACATGAGGATTTGTGTCACTCTCGGGATAACATCCTGAAACTTTCCAATGTTAAAGAATACAGCACTCAGAAAGTTCTAGCACTTACATGGGTTGTCTTTTCAGAAACACGCATGCTATTTGCACTAAATTACCAATGGAGGGGAGGCAAAGACCTGTGTCAGGGGGTAGACTAACTTTGGGGAGAGGGGAGTTTAAGGAACTCTGAACACAATGGTGAATAATGTAAGCTTTTATCACACACACACACACACACACACACAAGAATCACACACAGCATTAGTTCACACAAACCTTCCCAGCAGTGGTCTCACTGAGACCTCATTTGCTGCTCTGTGCAGTGCAGTCCTGTTCCACGGTGATGAAGTCACGGCCACTTACATTCACTGCTCAAAGGTCACCCAAGTCTTTTGTAAACAAATTATACACGTTGACTTTAAAGAAGAAACACGGTCATTGTTTTTCCAGATAGCTCAGCTGTTAAGAAAGTGCTTGCTTCTCATGAAGAAGACAAGAGTTCTGTACCCAGCACCCACACACATCAGGTGGCGGGCAACCACTTGTACCTACAAGTTCAGAGGATCCAACACCCTCTTGTGGCCTCCACAGGCACTTGCACACATATACACATGTGTGCACACACACATACACATAGAGATATGTTTACAGTGTGTCTAATAAAATTCAATATTTTTGTACATCACAGCTTAAGCAGAGGTACAGATCAAGCTTTGGCTTGAGATGTCTATTATTTAGAAATTGTGGTGGCAGTCTGACCCAATGTGATTATTTCCTGAGAGTTGAACTTGCGTGTGGTGCCTTCGACCCTCCTGCTGCTGTGGGAAACACACTGACTAAAGCAGTTTGAGGGAAGAGGGCCTGTCCTGGCTCCCAGTTCCAGGTCCCAGTCCACCATGGCAGGGAAGTGAGTCACAGCAGCTGGAGCTGGAGGGAGCAGGTCACAAGGCATCTGCTGTCCACAAGCAGGACGACAAGTGTCCAGTGCCGCCTGTCCCTCTCTTGCGCACACAGAACAGGACTCAGGTAAGGAAGGGAGCCGCCAAACCTGGCGGAGTCCCCAACTTGGACGAACATAATTACGATGCTCTGCTCCGTGCATGCGCAGAGTCCCATCTCCCAGGTGCTTCTGACTTTTGGGTTGATTGACAGTCATCACTAACCATCAGACATGTGGGTGGTAAGCAAAGGCTGTGAAGCTGAGATCATGAGCAGATGGATAAAGGCTAGAGGAGTCAAAAGCTATCGGAAGAGGAGAAGCTTTAGAAAAGGACAAAGCAGGCTGCTGTGGTGTGTGTCTGCCAACCACTCTGGCGAGCAGAAAGGACAGATCCTGAGGCCTTGATGGCCAGCCAGTCTTGCTGAAACAGTGAGCTCCACATCCAAAGAGAGAGACCCTGTCTCAGAAGCCAAGGTGGCGAGAGACAGAGGAGGACCCCTGATGTCAAAGTCTGGTCTCCATAGATAATGCATGCAACCGTGCACACAGACGCATGCATAAGCTCCCACCTGGCACATGTATTTATACCATGCACATACAGATAGAGGCAAGAAGGAGGTAGAGGGGGAAGAATCGGTAGAGAAGGACCAGGCAGTAAAGAAAGCCAAGAGCAAACAAGAGCAGATGGGACTGAAGTGAGTAGCTGTCGTAAGACGTGTGTATTAGGAAGAGTGGCTATCAGGATAACAGGGATGCACCTCCATTTAGATGGACAGTTCAGCTGCACAGGGAACATTCCTATAGCTCGGCCTTTCTTCTCCTCTCCCCACAAGCCTGATGAGCATCTCTTCCTACAAGGTCTGAGCCTGAGGATGCAAGTTTCATCCTATTGATTCCCAAGAGCCAGTCACCATTAGTCTCTGGTCATTTGAAGTAACTGAGTGTATGCCTCTTTCTTGCTACTGAAGAGCCTAGAAGAGCGTGAAAGAAAACCCAGGAGTATATTCTTTACATCCCAAGTGCAGGATGATGAAACCGCCAGTGCTCTTAAAGGTGTGCTTAAAGCTGGGTGTGATGGCGCACGCATCTTCTCATGAACGGAAATCAACAGAGGCAAGAGATGCCATGCCTTGGGAGCACAGCAGTGAGAGCCTGGAGGCTATTTCAAGCCTTGGTGTTTGTATCATCTCATTGGGTGGTAGCTTTGTCCATCATGGCTCACACTTGGGATTGGTTCCCTAGCACATCAAACACCACCTTGGGGGGTTAGTTCATTAGCATATCCAGGCCTGTCCTGGGCTAGGCTCCCTAACTGAACTGTCTGGTGACCTGCCCCACACTTGCTTCTGAGGCCTAGCTCCTGTCAGAGCTGCCTGGTGACCTGCCCAGCGCTTGCTTCTGAGGCCTAGCTCCTGTCAGGGCTGCCTGGTGACCCGCCCCGCACTTGCGTCTTAGGCCTAGCTCCTGTCAGAGCTGCCTGGTCACCTGCCTGGCACTTGCTTCTGAGGCCTAGCTCCTGTCACAGCTGCCTAGGGCTTAGGCATCACATTATTCCAAGTCACGTACATGTTTTCTTAAGTTACACAAAATAGTTTCAATTATGTTCCTATCATCCTGTCTCAAGAAAATAAAACAGCCCCTGCCAAAAATGTTTTTACTTAACCATGCCACTGTGATAATTACATATCCAAAACATAATCATCTTCGTGTCTTCTTGGGTCTCCCAAGACACTAGTATACCTTCAAGCAATGTCACAGATCAACTCTCTTTTCAAGCCACAACTCAAGAGAATATTTTGTCAGCCATTGTAGATGATCGAAAATGACACAATTCATCAGAGATCCTTAGTAAGGGCCATGATCCGTCCTCCAGGGGACATCTAAGGACAAGTCAGGTCATTCTCCTTTGTCCATAACTGAATCTTCTGTTGACGTTTGATCTGGATGGTAAGAGATGTTGAGGTTTCTACAGGAAAAAGAGGCCCCATAGAATAAAAAATTAATCCCACAAAAACTATTCTGCCGCTGTATGAAACACTGAATCATTACATTCACACAGTGATGGTCAACTACAAACTATATCCCATGGCCTGCATACAGCATAGCATGATCACCCTAGAGAACATGTTGGTTTGACTACAGATCAGACCTAGTACTCATGTTCTGGCCCCTCCATGAAAGACACCTTCTAGGACACCCATACTCCATGGTAATAAACAAGAAGGTACATGTGTCACGGTACAAAGGCACAGTATGCATTGTTGAGCAATCTATGGACTGAATCTACAGTAGCCCACCCTTTTTCACAGTTTTGATTTTCATGGTTTCAGTGATCTGAGCAATAACACATGAAAAATTGCAGAAATAGCCCACAGGTTTTCAAATGCAGCCGTTCCAAGCAGTCGGATGAAAAGTCATGGCCTCCTGCTTCATCCCATCTGGGTTATTGAAGGCGTAAGTCACGAACAAGGCAACACCAGTTTGGAGTTATGATTAATAGGGTGTTATTTATTTAAAGGGGAAAAAAACTTACAGATCACAATCCCAGACAACAGCCATCTGCACAACCAGGAAGGGAGTCTAGTCTCCAGCGGAGCAGGAAGAGAAGAGAGCGAGCAGAGGAAATAGCCGCTTTTTTAAAGGGAGAGAGACCACGCCCCAATGGGCTGGTATCACAGCAGCTATTGGTTGGAGGGGCGGAAGGACCTCCCGCAA
>NW_026068183.1:958133-967920 GCF_014885135.2 Alexandromys fortis
AGGGAGTCTAGTCTCCAGCGGAGCAGGAAGAGAAGAGAGCGAGCAGAGGAAATAGCCGCTTTTTTAAAGGGAGAGAGACCACGCCCCAATGGGCTGGTATCACAGCAGCTATTGGTTGGAGGGGCGGAAGGACCTCCCGCAACAGGTTATGAAAACTCCATTTGTCCAGTGAGTATCTCTTCTGCTGCTGGTCTCTTGGTAGGCTTCTTTCATGGAGATGTAAGATAGGGTCTCCATATGGAACTGAGGCTGGCCAAAGCCCTCTGTCCTACTGCCTCAATTTCCAGACCTCACCCGCATCGCATGCACAGCTGCCCTCGTGTTCACATCTGAT
The DNA here is from genome assembly GCF_014885135.2 of Alexandromys fortis. NCBI lineage: Eukaryota > Metazoa > Chordata > Mammalia > Rodentia > Cricetidae > Alexandromys > Alexandromys fortis. Next base: position 958,468 of record NW_026068183.1, read on the forward strand.
GGCTTGTCCGTTTTGAAGGTTTCTACAGTTTGCGGCTCCTTGGGAGTCAGGTAAATGTCTGCTTTCTAAGTCTCTTTTATACCAACCTAAGAAACTCAAGTGTTTAGCTCACAAATGAAGTACATGTACTCCTAGTTTCTGAGGACCAATGGCACGGCCAACATATTTCCTTTCATCGTCTGTGAATGAATGATCTCATTGGCTTGCCTTTCAATGGAGTTGTAAAAACTTCAAGACCTGCTAAGAAGCCATTCCACCACTGACATGCGTCCCAGGCCAGCCAAAGCTTGTTAGTGTTTCTATTAGAGAAGGGGGAAGGAATAACTTTCTTCCTTCGTTAAGCACATGCCTGGTGCCCAGAAATGTTGACTTTAATTTTCTCTGTATGTTTCAAAGTCTTAATCACCAGAATGTTCCCCTCATTTCTTTAAAAAAGTATCTAGAATATCTTTATTCTTTTAAATTTTACTGCAGCCTCCTCGGGCAATAACAGTTTTCTTTCTACATGATCTTTTAACCAGAAGATGTCACAATGATAGTACATTGGGCTTCAGACAGGCTTTCTAGAAGGCAAGGGACTGTTTCTTCAGAAACAGAAGGCCTGGGTTGGAGGATGGCTCAGTGGTTAAGAGCACTTACTGCTCTTACTCAGGGCCAGAATTTGATTCCCAGGACCCACATGGCTGCTGACAATCACCTGGGACTCCAGTTTTCCAATGTGTCTTCTGACCTCCATAGGCTCCTGTGCATAGCTGGTGCACATGCATACCCTCATACTCGTGCACACAATAAAAGGAAAAGAAAGGAAGGAAGAAAGATGACTACTTTGTCTCAGCATCTGGGACCTACAGTTGGACACTGCCAACCTGGTAAGTCTCCCATTGCACATGTTAGTATCTTCATTCTGGGAGATAAAGCTTGAATCTAATTAGCCTTAATCAATAAAAACCCAGAGTCAGCTATTAGGGTAGACGCTGAAAGATCAGAGAAGCAGAGGAATCAGCCACAGAAACCTCTTCCCTCTACTAAATTTCAGACCAAATAGGGGAGATCCTGTCTCTACAAATCCTCAGACTGAATGGGGATTCTGTTTCTACTTGCCTTATATTCCTGTCTCCACCCCAGCCCCACCCCAGAGCTAGGTTTAAAGGTTTAAGCCTCCCATGTACTGGGATCAGAAATGAGATCCCAAGTGCTGGGATCAAAGGTGTGAGCCACCATGGCCTGGATCTGTCTCTCTTTCAGACTGACTCAGTTTCCTGTAGCTGAGGCCTTGAATGCCTGAGCTTCCCGCTTCCTTCTCCCAAGTGCTGGGATTAAAGATGTGAGCCACCATGGCCTGGCCTCTATGGTTAACTAGTGGCTAGCTCTGCCCTCTAATCTCCAGGCAAACATTATTTATCAGAACACAAACAAAATATCACAGAACAGGGGGAAATGCGTGAAACATGGAGGATGAGGCCAACATGTCGATTGGGAAAGCAGCTGCTTCTTTCCTAAGCTGCCTTCAAAGACAGAAGTAAAAGCAGAAGGAGAGGCACATAGAATAATGTATTTAGCTCCAGGATTTCTCAGAAGATTTCTGGGGGCTGAGGATGGGGCTTAATTGGCAGGGAGCTTACTTAATATACATAGAGCTTTGGGTTCAAGTCCTAGCAACCAGGTACGGTGGCTCAGGCCTGTAATCCCAACCATCAGGAGGTGTGGGCAAGAGGATCAGAAGTTCAAGGCCACCCTTTTCTATGTAATGAGTGTGCTGCCAGCCTGAGCTGCGTGAAACCTTTTCTCAAAGAGTGGGATTTGGGGGGAGGGGCTATGACATCAAATACGTACACAATGTCTCCTGTGTGCAGAAATCAATCTGTGAGTTTTACGTGTTCATACATGTATTCTTCACTCCCACCTGTGTTGCAGGTGTCGCTGTGACAAAGGCCTGACACACATGACTTAAGGTCCTTTGGCTCCCAGCGTGAGGAGCTTCAGTCTGTGGTCAGTGGACTCCACTGTTAGTGGACTGTGGGAGGCAGGATGTCAGGACAAGAGCAACTGAAAAGGCAAAGACCTACCTTGTGCCGGCCAGAAAGCAGAGAGGGCAAAATGTGAGGGACAAGAGACGCCTCATTGAGGGGTCCCTGCAGGTGTCATGGCAGGCAGGGACATGATTCTTGAAGAGGTGAGAAAGGAAACTAGGTTCAGCCTGACCTGTGGATCTGGATCAAACTTCTAGAGAGTCTGGTGCCAGGTAGTTTATTAGAAGCATAATTAAACACAGTATACTTTGGAAAGGGGTCTCCAGGCAACAATCATTCCACTAACAGGTGCACAATGAAGCCAAAGGCGTGGCTATATGGACACACCTTTGCAGTGTACACATGACCATGGAGACGGGGTCTATGGCTTTTTAGCTTAGATGCTAGTGTGGTCCCTGACAAAGACAGCACAGAGGTCAGCAGCCACAGATACATGTGAAATCTCCCCTAAGGATGGGTTCTATTGACTCTGAGCTAAACACAAAGGTCAGGGGAACAGGATCTGGGATAAACATTTGGGGGGAGGGGGGAGGGGGGCTGGGTACCATCATCTCTATAGATAGCAAAGGTTACCGGGTCTTTAATAGTGTCCACTCCCAGCGTTCTGGGTGGAATGCAGGCATTTTGTCTTCTCCATTGAGGAGAGGCCCCTGCCTGCTTAACAGCCCAGGTTTCCCTGGTGATTTGTGGGTGGGCACAGGTTCCTGTGTGCCAACACTCCACGGCCTACATCATCCTTAAGCCCGCCTCCACTTTCTATTACCTACCAGTCAGAGCTTTTGTGAGCCACTCCTCTCCCTGAAGTCCCACATCACAATGCTGCTTTGAGGATGGAACCAGTGAGCTTAGGGAACATCTCATATCCAAGCCGCAACACTAATTAAAAAGAAGCAGGGGAAAGTGCTCATTTCAGAATGAGTGCCTCAGTGAAAGATGCCAGGTACTAATCAAAAGATGGGGAAACGCCACCCCACAGAAAAGACCCAAAATCACAGATTAAGATACATTTTACCACATAATACCGACAGTAAGTGTATCTGTAAGAACCATAACTCAGTCAGATATGGTGGCCCACGCCTTTAATCTCACCACTCCTGAGGCAGAGGTAGGCGGAGCTCTGTGAGTTCGAGACCAGCCTGGACTACTACAGAGTGAGTTCCAGGACAGCCAGGACTATATAGTGAGATCTGTCTTGAAAATTCAAAAAAAGAAGAAGAACCATAACTCACTGCAGGTAGATTTTCTATAATAAAGATGAGCATGCTTATAGAAGAAATATACATATTAATATTAATCACGGTCACCCCAAATAAACTAGTATATATTTTCAAAGTCATATCCAAATCTGGAGATTTTAGTAAAGCTGACATTCTCGTGCTATACTGGAAGTATCATCAATTGACTTCTTTTAAAATTTAGTAAATTTGTATCTATTTGTTTATATTTTAGTGTGTGTGCGCACATCCATAGAACGTAAGTAGAGATAAGAGAATAACTTTCGGGAGTTGGTTCTCTCCTCCCACTATGTGGGGCTGGGAATGAAACTCAGGCCTGAAGATTTGGTGACAGGTACTTTACCCACTGACTATCTCAAAGACACCCCTCCATCAGTGAATTAAAAAAAAACTCTTCCGGACACTGTAGTTATTATGGTGGCCTGCACAGGATCACATCCACAGTATAAGTCTACATTCCAGAAGGTAGCACTAATCGGACTCAGTAGGTCACAAAAAAATGCAAGCGGGGACACTGAGGTAAAAGGGAGGATGTGTTGGGAGTCATGAGAGAACAGGAAGAAGTTCTAGTGGATATGATCAAGATACATTGTACATATGTATAAAAATGTCAAAGAATAAATAAAAGATATTCTAAAAATAAAATCTTCCTGGAAACCTCTTTGGGGTATGTGTGTGTTATAAAATATCCTCACTGTTTCCACTGATAACAACAGTCCTAAGGATTTAATCCAAGGAAGCATTTTTTTTTTTAAGGAAAAAGATGTAAGACCTAGAGGAAAGCCCTAATGTTGACTTCAAATGCTGTGAAGTGTCCCTCCGTTTGTTTTTAGTCATGCCAGATCCTTGCCATGACACTGTGGGAGAGAGAGGATATTTCTTCCATAGAAAAACCAATACAGGGGCAAAAACTGCTTGTGTGAGCAGCATACAGCTGGACAGTCATTGAAGGTCTTGCAGTTAGTCTAGAAAACCTTCAAGGAGGTGAGGACTCACTAGGATGCTGGCACACAGTGCTCATAAGAGCCATAGTCCATGATGAGAGCCTTCAGGTACAGCCTGAAAACAGCGTCTGAGGTGAGCAAGCGATTGTTGACTTGTGGGGAAGAGCCTCAGCCAGTGGCTCTCAACCCTACAGAACCAATTTCCTCTTCTATATTCTGGATTTTTTATTGCCCTTTTTCTATCTGCTGGGCTCTATGAAGTCCGAGCATGGCGAACATGCCTCTGGCAGGCCTTGTCCTTCCCCCATTCCCTCCGCCTTGCTAAACCATTAGATTACATTCCTAGAGCTAGCCACCAAGGTCCAGGCCCTTATTTGACCACTTCCTCCTCCTGAAGTTAGCTACCAACATTCAGCTATCAAAATATTGAAGTTCAGCAATCAAAAGCTCCCTTCGGCTCACCCAATTAACATGCCCAATTAAAGTTAAACACCTCATCTTAACATTGGGGCTTCCCTTTTTCCCCTTTAATAAACTGCCATTTGGCCACACGTTTTTCCTATCCAGAGTCAGTCCTGTGTACCTCCTGGGAAATATCCTCCCCCCCATCCCCTCACTCTCCCATCCCCCATCCCCCCTGCCCTTGTTCCTTTACCATTTCCCCCTTGTCTTTGTCTCTTATTCCCTGCCCTCTGTCCCTCTAGGGCAAATAAATCTCCTTTGTGCTGAGAACTTGACCTTGGGTGTCTTGTGATGATAAGGATCCTTTCACTACCCAAAAGTGATGCTTAAACATAATGTAATTTATTTGCATACATATTTATTAGCTTAATCTGATGGGATGGGCTAATTGTTAAATAAAAGAAATCTTTTCAGTAACTCATAATAAAAAAAAGTATATGATACAAATCACCCTAAGGTGCCACATCCTTCATATGTGTCACTTCCTTCATAGGTGCCACACCCTTCGTAGATGTCACATCCTTGGTACTGAAACCTGAGAGGGTTGACCCAGGAATAAAGAAGCAGCAGACACACAGAAAGAACAGCTAGGACCAGATGGGTATGCTCATGATGACGGAGGGCATCTACTAAGCAACCCAGAAACTCTGTGAGTTTATTATATAGCAGGAGGAGAAGGGATAGTCAGTCTTGGTGGAAGGTCTCTGTAGGGGAGCAATCTCAGGCTCCCTGCACACTCAGCATTCATACTACACCTGAGGAAGGAAGGCTTTGCCATTTCCCTATGCCTGAGCCAGGAAATGTTGTGCTTTTCCCATATCTAAGGCAGTAGGGTCCCTGACATGGCTTTGCCTATGTCAACAACACACTTTCAATTAGGACTTCATCTGTTTTCCACACAAGGGAGATAAACTCACCCCCTGCTTTTGAAAATGTCTTCTAGAGAGCAATCCTGATGCCACTAGGGACCAATGAACACAGAGAAAAGAAGCAATCCTTGCATTAGAAATAGGACGACATGAGCTGAGAAGACCTTGAACTCACCTGGATGCAGTGTGCAGATGTGTACATTCACTGGAGCTCTGGGGTGGCCTGAAAGGGACCAAAAGACAGGACAGTGATGGCTGTCCCTAGGAACTAGAAGACAAAACCCGAGATTGTGTGCTCTACACCACAGCAGATCTGGCACCTCTTCCGTGTACTCCTGGAGAGACAGGAGGAATGGCTGCCCCATTTCATGTGGATTCTGTAGGGAAATATTCTCTTCCTGATCACCTGGCTTTCAACTAAGTGTGAGGGTGGAGACCAAGATTCTACTGAAGGTGACTGTGGGAGTCACCTTTCAGAGAAAGCCAAGGGGTGGGGGTATTGTTCCCTGGGGAGATACCATAGAGGGGAGGACTGTAAAAAAATCTCACATTTGTGACCTTACCCTGGACTGGCAATGGCGGCTCTCTCCAAAGTCAAAATCTGTAGGCCTTGAAGTCAAGCTCTAGGCTTCTTGCTTACCACCTGTGTGGCTTTAGGCAAGCCCTTTGGCTTTTCTAATCTTTCTTGTCTAGAAAACAAATAAGAAATATTAATAAATACTTCACATAGCTGTGATGGAAACGCTAAGAAAATGTGTGTTCAGAAGAGCTTGATAGGGCTGTAAAATCCTAGAAAAATAACACATGTTTCTCCTTCTTCCCCATTAAACTAATACCTATAGAATTTGTCCAGGGGAATAGTCTAGACTTCAGAACGATGCATGACAAATGATTGAGAGCTACCGCCAAGTTTCCAAAGCAGCCTTGCAAGATAAGTTGTCTTCTGGGCAGTGACAGCTGAGGCCTCCTTGCTTGACCAGTTGTCCTCACACCTCTCTTGGGCTTCTAAAAGAGAACAAATCAGTGAAATCACTGAGTAGCTTCCTCCCTAGCTAAAGGCTTCAGAGGCTTGCCAAGACTCATCTCAAGCAGCACCCAGCACCAGCTGAGTCCCTCCTGGCACCCAGGTGCTTCTATGACTAATGTGCCTTTGGTACCAACCTCCTTCAAGGACCAGTTCTGGGGGAGGCTGTCTGGGGGAAGCACACAGCAGGAACCTTCAGTCGGTACAGCTGCAACCCAAATTATCCCACTCTAGACAGAGCCTCTGTGGACTTGCCAAGAGTCACTGGGCCTAGGACGTGTGATCCCAATGGTATCAGGAAAATAACCAACTCTTGCAGTCATGAGATTAGCCTCTACTAGTTTCTTCCCCGAGGAGCAGAGATAGACTGAGATTGAAATTCCTCAATAAAAAAAAAAAACTTTTGGCTGTTCAGCAAAGTCTTCCTTCTCTCTGAAGAAACTAAAGTCCATGGCGAATGGCCAATTTGGCTCCAAGTTTGAATTTGGAAACCTCTGAGACACATTAGATTCTGAACAAAATGTAACAAAGCCATATCCCAGGCCCGCTTCAGCCCCAGCAGACATTGTGTAAACACCTGAGTCTTCCCTGAGGCTGAAATAAAGAGGCAGGATGGAGAGAGAGAAGAATCTCAGAGGACAGCTGAGTTGCCTTCCAGGTCAGTCAGCTGCCCAAGCAACGAATCTTTAGCTAACCCATTCCCAAGCCTTGTTTCTTCTGTACTCAGAATGGATGCCAGCTTATGATACAAGTCCAGTTACACAGAGAGAGCCTTTAAAGATGTCTGTCAGGTATGCCAGTTCTCCACAGTCAAAACTGGGAGCCTTAGAACATAAGTTCTCAACCTGTGGGTCAAAATCCTGTAGGGGCTGGATGACCCTTTCACAGGAGGTGCTAAAGACCACTGTAAAACACAGATATTTGCATTATGATTCATAACAGTAGCAAAATTGCAGTTATGAAGTAGCAGTGAAATAATTTTATGATTGGGGTCACCACAATGTGAAGAACTGTATTAAAGGTCACAGCATGAGGAAGGCTGAGAACCACTGACTTAAAAGCACAGTCTGAGCATCCTTCAGCTAAACATGGGAAACTCAGAGAATTCCCAGGGACTTGGGACTCCAGTTATAGAGGTCTGCACACAGGCAGTCAGACAGGTAGATAAATACACACACACACACACACACACACACACACACACACACAGGAAGGGGGAAGGTCTCATGTAGCTCAGCCTGGTCTCAAACTCACCATATGGCCAAGGATGACTTTGAACTTCCGATCTTCCTGCCTCCACCTCCTGAGTGCCGGATCACAGACATGCATCACAGTGGGTTTCTGTAGTACTTGGAGTCAAACTCAGGCTTCCTACACACTAGACAAGCACTTTACCAACAGAATCACATCCCCATCTCTGGTCCTATTCTTTCAAGAGTTTAATTTTTACCCCATGGTTAACATCCCCATCAGTGTCTTCATCTTTATTTTTTCATCTCTGTAATTCAGTATAAAGGATTCATTCAGGTTATGGACATTTTTTTCTTGAATCCTTATACTTCTGTCAGATCATCCTATAGCATCTTTAATTATATTCATTGGCTCAACCAATCTCCTAATGGCAAAGGCATCTGCCTATTGGGGAATATTACTTTAACTATGTAAAGATGTATTACATTGGTTTATGCTGTATTTGTTTAATGATGCAAAGATGTGTTGCCTTGACCACCTGAAGTACCTGATTGGTCTAATAAAAAGCTAAACAGTCGATAGCTAGGCAGGAAAGGGATATGTGGGGCTGTTGGACAGAGAAAATAAGTAGGCGGAATCTAGGTTTGCAAAAAGAGAGGAGAGAGAGAGAACAAGGGAGAAAGAAAGGGAGATGCGAGCCAGGCAGCTGTCAGATAGACACAAAATAGGACATCTAGAATGAAAGGTTAAAACCAAGTATTTTCTCTAAATTTGCCAAATAAAAATGAAGTAGGTATTATAAATATAATTCTTACTTGATAATTGTTCTTATTGTATACAGTTATACAATGTTAAAGTTAAAACCTTTCCTTTTATTTAGATAAAAAGGGAAATGTTGTGAAACATTACTTTATGTAAAGATGTGTTCCATTTGTTTATGCTGCATTTGTTTAACAATGTAAAAAGATGTGTTGCCCTGCCTACCTAAGGCACCTGATTGGTCTAATAAGAAGCTGAATGGCCACTAGCTAGGCAGGAAATCGGGATAGGTAGGGCCGTTCAGCAGAAAGAATAAGTAGGAGGAAGAATCTAGGCTCTTGAGAAGAGAGAGAGGGAACAAGGGAGAAAGAGAGGGAGAAAGAGAGGGAGACGCCCTGGGCTAGCCAGCCAAGCAGCTGCCAGACAGACAGACAGGGAGTAGGACCTCCAGAATAAAAGAAAGGTAAGAAGGCCTGAGGCAAAACATAGATGAAGAGAAAGAGCTAGTGAGACAAGCGTGAGTTAAGACCAAGCATTCGTATTGATAATACGTCTCCATGTGTTGATTTGGGAGCTGGTTGGTGGTTCAAAAAAGCCTGCTACATCTGCCTCTTTTGACCTAGTGATGTTTGCCTCTCCTCCTCTTCCCTTCCCTCACTCCTTTTCCCTTCCCTTCCCTCCCCTCCCTTCTCTCCTCTCCTTTTCCCTCCTCTCCTCTATTTGCCCACCCCCATTGTTATGGTTTTCTGTCTCTTTAAGAGACAAGCCACGCCCACTCCACTCCCTCCCCCATCCGCTGAGGCTGGCTGATTTCCAGCTTCTGGCCTGAGCTCACTCTCTTTTCCATCTTCCTCTCAGAGAGGCAGCTTCGCTTCTGCCTCTCTCTCCTCTTCTCTCTCTCTCTCTCTCTCTCTCTCTCTCTCTCTCTCTCTCTCTCTC
>NW_026068183.1:968209-972160 GCF_014885135.2 Alexandromys fortis
AAAAAAAAAAAAACCACCCATACCTCTCAAAAATATGTAACTGTCAGTGCTTTGGTGGAGTCTGATTTACCACTGTGATGACATTACTACACCATAAATCCTAGCAAGAGAATAAAGGTGAATTATGGCATTCCCACATTTGAGGAAAAATAAATTCCAAGCCCTGCTTATAGTCTGGTGGGAAGAGCAGAAGTTTTATGCACAGATTATTATCCCTTTTTAAAGCCTGATAACCTGCAAGATCCCAGAGTGCCAGGGTTCAAATCCTGTGTCTGGTGTTTATCAGCCACATGGCCTTGGCCACAAGCCCCTGTAGGCCTCAACTTTTACATGTCGCTCACAGTTATCTTGAAGGCTGAAGAGGGTGGCATATGTGGATCACCATCATGGCATGGCCGAAGCTCACTTGGCTGGAATCCAGTGCTGAAAAACTGTGGCCTCTGGGGACAGAGCTGCTGAATTACATGAGTCCACGTAAAAGGGAGTGATGGGGAGCCTGTTATACAAACAACCACATAAAGTGCCTTGCTACTGTTGGCACAGAACTGAACTTGTCTGTGAAGGAGAGTCTGCTAGCACCTCTGTCAGGAAATCAATGGCATGCCGTCCCTGGGGCATGCGTGCCATGCATGTGTGCATGCCACTCTCTGCCACAGCCCCAGTGTATTTGAGTTCTTTTATTGCAAAGACGACAGTGAGGTGTCAGAGCATCACAGGTTCTGAGTCATTACAAGATCTGAGGATACTCAGGGACAACCTCACGTCCTGTTTCATTTGTCTGATGAGAAAGCTCAGTGAAGGTGCAGGGCACAGAAGAATTTGTTCCCGGTGGCACAGCCAGGGTGGAGGCGCAGTGCACAGAGGAATTTGCCCCCAGTGGCACAGCCAGGACAGGCTGAACTAAACAAAGGCTTCTGATTCTGGCTCTGCACCGCCACGGACTCCAGTAACTCATGCTGCATCAGTCAGCACCTACTGCAAGTCTGCAATCAGATCTAAGATCCAGTGTTCCTTGTCTCCACCCCCACCCGAGCCGCCACACCTGAGGCTTCTCCGAACCCTCGTTCACTGCTGCCATCTAGAGTGAGTTTTCCCTGGGCCGGTGTCGTCCCGGTCTCTGCTCCTGCGCCCATCTCCATAACTTCATTACACAAGGCGCCGCATACTCAGTTCACCGAAGGGCAGAACTATCCATCTCCCCCATACGCTCAGGAAACACATCTGATTCTTGCTTTACAGCCATATCCTGGTTTTGTTCTTATCAGTGTTAGTAGAGAAATGCTCGAACTTTTGGGGAGATGCAAAATATTTCTTTAGGCAGTATTGACTAGTTGCTGAAGTCTACTTTGATAGTTGATTCTTTCCAAGGCACTGATGAGAAGGGGATTAATTGCACATCGTCCCTAACACTGCAGCGCTATTGACTCAAATTCAATGTGCCAAGACCTGTACACGCAAGTTCAGTGGTAACTACACTTTCACTTTCTCCTGAACAGTCCCCTTTTTATGGCATTACAGCCAGATGTCAGCAGCTCCCAATAAAATGCCATTCATTCTCTCAACTTTAATTACCAGAAGGATTCATTGAACCAGAAACACCCATGAACTCGATTCCCAGCGATAAGTCGTGGGCTGGTCACAGAAGTGATGAAATGGGCCCCTGACAAACAGTAGCAGTCCAGGTTGACTTCATGAGCAATTACAGCAGCCATCTGGAGGTTCCACTTCAAGGACAGAGTAACTGGAGAAAATCAGAGCTGCTTGTTTTCCCAGGCAGGGAAGGTGAGACAGCTTCCTGTCTTTGCGTGGTAGTATTTTTTCCAGCTGAGTCGTTGCACCACGCCACAGGAAGTTCAATGTCACTCCTTCGCTATTGTTTCAGGTTTTAAAAAAATCTGCAGATAGCCCATATGCCGGTGTTTTTCGGTTTAAAGAGCAAACCTAGGTTTAATTCTGGACTTTACCACATGTAGGATGTTTCACTGCCTACAAGGTTGTGTGTTTTGGCTTGGTTTGGTTTCTGGCATCCCTGAAGGTCGAGATTTGTCTGTGAAACGGTAATGGTGCTATGTGAGAGTTCTCAAGAGGGCTGAAGACAATGAGGTCCCAGTTAGTCAGCTGTGATCATTGTTAGCATCACCAGCCAGAGAGCTATTGTCACCATAAGACCCCTCATTTCAAGTAATTTGGGTAAGCTAGCTCATAGTTTTATAGCCACACGGCTAAAAACAAGCTAGATTTTAAGTCTGAGTATCTGATTTCAAATCCCTGAGCTGTATGAGGGCCCTTGACGTCTCTGGTCATGTCACCTCATCTACCACATACAGGAAGTTACAACAAAGCAAACTTTCTGTCTTAGTGCCCTTGGCCTAGGTCGAATCTTTGGCTTTTATCTAACTTGAGGACTGTTTTCCTGCCCTTGGCTTTGCTCTAGCCTGAGGACTGTCTTACTGTCCTTGACAGTGGTCTAGCCTCTTTTTATCACTTCCTAGAGAGGAGGTGAGAACAGGAAATCAAGTCAGAGGAATTTTGCATTGCACCTCTGATCTCCTATCGCATAATCCCTGATATTAAAAAAAACGGAGGCCCTTGGACTTGCCTACTAAACTGTAAGTGAGGAAACCCCACCCCACCACGTCCTCCTCCCACACCCCCACCTGTTTTCTCAGGAAGCCTTTGACAAAGCGTCCATGCCAGGACTCTCTTGGTTCAGGACTGTAGGTGTAAGGGAAAGAATGGGGTAGTGAGTCAGGGTGGCTAGCCCAGATAAACCTTTAATCCCAGCAGAGGTAGGTGGGACTCTGAGAGTTCAAGGCCAGACTGGTCTACAAGAGCTAGGTCCAGGACAGGCACCAAAGCTACAGCAAAACCCTGTCTCAAAACAAACAAACAAAACAAAACAAAAAACCTTGAGAGCCCAGCAGAGCTCACTCTAAGTTGGCCCAATTTCTAAAGTTTATACCAATTTCTTGCTTTGGAAATTCATCTCATTGGGACCTTTTCAACCTGATGTGCACTCTGTGACGTCAAGAAAACGATTGCTGCCATTCACTTGGGATCTTTGTAGAGATGTGTGCTCAAGGTAGAGCCATGGGCAAGGCCACGGGGGAGTGCACGTTGCAGCGTTTCCAGGACATTCTGCCACTGGAGTAGCTAGAGAGTCAGGCTCTGGAGTGAGTTCCTTACTGGGGTTTGCAACATTTCTTCCATCATTTTCCTAACACCAAGCTTGTGTTAATCAGGGATTCTATTGCTGTGCGCCATGACCAAAAGCAACATGGGGAGGAAAGGGTTTATTTGGCTTACATTTCCATATCATAGTCCATTATTAAAGGAAGTCAGAACAGGAACTCAAATGGGGCAGGGACTGGAGGTGGGCGGGAGCTGATGCAGAGGCCATGGAGGGGTGCTGCTTAGATGGCTTGCTCCTCATGGCTTGCTGAGCTACTTTCTTATGGAACCTGGGACCGTCAGCCTAGGAATAGCACCACCCACAGTGGGCTGGGCCCTCCTTCCTCCATCAATCACTAAGAAAATGCCGTTTAGGCCTACCCACAGCCTGGTCTTACAGAGGCATTCTTCAATTGAGGCTCCCTTCTGTCTGATGTTGAATTAGGAGCAGCAGGGCTGCGTCCCCAGCACCCGGCCGCCCGCATGGCAGGCTTATGCCCAAAAATAATTACACAGAAACTGTATTCTTTCAAACACTGCCTGGCCCAGCTAGTTCCAGCTTCTTATCGGCTAGCTCTTACATATTGTTCTAACCCATTTCTAATATTCTGTGTAGCCCACGAGCTGGCTTACCAGGGAGGATCTTAACCTGCGTCTGTCTGGCGCGGGAGAATCATGGCGACTCCTTCACTAAGCTTCTTTTTCCCAGCATTCTCTTCTGTCTACTCCGCCTACCTAATTTTCTGTCCTATGAGGGCCGAGGCAGTTTCTTTATTATTA
>NW_026068183.1:974729-1004400 GCF_014885135.2 Alexandromys fortis
CTTCTTATTTCAACAGTCTGATGACACTAGCTTGTGTCCGGTGACATAAAACTAGTCAGCACAAGTCTACCTAACACGAGAAAGTTGATCGGAAGTATTTGGGGGCAAGAGAAGTGTTAAATATTAAATGTCGCTCACTCAAGCCCTCAACTTCCTATACTGAAGTTCCAGGGACTGATTTGGAGGTAGAACTTTCGGGGAAGGGGTTCTATAAGGCTGGTGAGAACACTAAGGGCAGGGTAGTCTGAGAACTGGCATCCTTAGCAGAGATGAAGATTCACGTTTTCCCTGAGGTCAGATAGCAAGGTCACGTGAGCACATAGCCAGAGGAGGCTGCCTGCGATAAAGTTTAGTCCTCACCAAAAACACAACAACATCTTGGTCTTGGACCTCCAGCCTGTAGAAGTATAACAAAACTAATGCCTGGTGTTCAGTTGTGACCCCTGTACCAGGCCTTTTCTCCTGGGCCGCCAACCAGCTCCCAAATCATGACATGGAGATTTACTAGTTTCAAATGCTCAGTCTGAGCTTAGCTCTTATTTTAATCTGTTTCACTTCATCTGTGTTTTGCCTCAGGGCTTTTAACCTTCTCTCTCTCTGTCTCTCTCTCTCTCTCTCTCTCTCTCTCTCTCTCTCTCTCTCTCTCTCTTTTTTTTCTTTTTATCTTACTTTTCCTGCTGTCTGTGTCTGACAGGCTGACGGCTGCCTGGCTTCTGTACCTGGGCTTGTCCCCCTCTTTCTCCTCGTTCTCTCCTCTTCTTCTCATGTTCTTTTTGAGCCTGGATTTGTCCTCCTATTTATTCTCTGCCTACCTCTTGGCCATTCAGCTCTTTATTAGACCAGTCAGGTGCCTTAGGCAGAAAGGCGAAACAAATGCAACACATCTGTCCATAATTAAACAATTGCAGCAGAAACTAATGTAACGCATCAGTACATCACTAACAAAGACGGCACAAACAAATGTAGCACACCTTTGCCTAGTTAAAATATTTCACCACAACCCCACATCTTCTATCTTGAGCCTGGCAATCCTGTAAGAGTTGGGGAAAAAAAATGAGCAGGAAGTTTCAGAGCGCCCATGAACAAATATTAATTCAAAACCAAACATGTAATGATCCCAGGTGCTCTGGCTATGCTCACACACGCATCACGTGATTTCTCTACAGCCACGCTCGCTTTGCATTGCTTATACCTTCACACCAAGCTGTGCGCCGCCTGAGACACCTGGCGCAGATGTGAAGCTATTGTACACTGTAAACAACAGTGCTTTTGCTATACACAAAAAGCTACCCACTTCTATGGAAGCAGTCTGGTTTAGTGACGGAAAACAAAAGACAGCATTTCCTGCCATCGTTTCCAGCAAGTACCAAATTAGGGCCTTTGGACTGGGTTGTGTCAGGAGGCTTGACTTTCAAAGATGGCTGTTTGAAATCCTGGCTGGAGTTTATGATAAAAAGAAATTGAATGCAAGTTGCAGAGGTGACCCTGGTCAGAAGCTGCAGAGGTGACCCTGGTCAGGAGCACTTGCAGGCTTGCAGCTCTCGAAGAGGATCCAGTTTGGTTCCCAGCACCCGCATGACAGCTCACAGTCATTTATCACTCCAGTTCCGGGACATCTGACACCCTCTTCTGGCCTTTGTGGGCACCAGACATGCACACAGTATGCTTGCTTCCATGTAGACAAATACTTACACATATGCACAATTTTTTTTAGTTTGTGTTTTTATTTCGTGTGCATTGGCATTTTGCCTGCATTTGTGTCTGTGTGAGGGTGTCAGATCCCCTGGAACTGGAGCTATAGACAGTTATGAGCTGCCATTTGCCTGTTGGGAATTGAACCTTGGTCCTCTGGAAGAACAGCCAGTGCTCTTAACCACTGAGCCATCGCTCCAGCCCCACATCTGCAAAAATTTTAAAAGAATTAAGGGTTGGGTTTAGAACAGAATTCCCAGCGCTGTTTGAAATGACCTTAAACTCTCATTTGCCATCTTATGCTTTGTATAGGTGTAAAACAGTGTGACCAGCATGGACAATTACAGAATCAGAGTATCAGTCAGTTCCTAAAAATGCAGAGGACCCTGTATGTCCTCCAACAAATATTTGCCCAAGATTTCATTCTCTATGTAAAAATAGAGGCATCTCTATTTTTGGAGAGATGGCTCAGAGGTTAAAAGCACTGGCTGGAAAAGAAAAAAAAAGCACTGGCTGCTCCTCTAGAAGGCCCTGAGTTCAATTCCCAGAAACTACATGGTGACTCACAACCATTTATAATGAGATCTAGTGCCTTCTTCTGGCCTGCAGGGATACACACAGGCAGAACACTGTATACATAATAAATAAATCTCTTTAAAAATAGAGGCATCTCTCTCGTTAAGATGCAAATCTGTTTTCATCTTTAAAAAGTGTCAGAACTGTATGTACAATAAATAATTACTTTAAAATAGATGTGATTTATTTTAGTGGGTATTTGATTTGTACAACTATTATCCAGACTCATTGTGTGAGGTTGTAGTAAGATGTCTCAGGCAAGGGGGCTTACAAGTAGAAAGATGTTATAAAGACCCTGTTGATATTCTAGATCTGGCTTTGCTTTGGAAGCTCTTAGTGGAATACCTACAACTGTGTGCTGTGCCTGAATGTGTCCCCATGTGTTGGAAACTTCATCCTAAAATTCACACGCGAATGACATTTGGAAGTGTCCCTTTAAGGGGTGAATGGGATTGGAGGAGAACATGGCGGCGTTGGGAGCTTTCTAAGGAGAGGAAGAGAAATAGCCAGTTGTGCCATGTGACACACAAGAAGACCCTCCCCAGATGTGGAGCAGATGGCAGCACGATGCTCCTGAGCTGACTGGCCTTCCAAACCAGGAGCTGAATAAATCTCCAGTCTTTATAACTCACCTAGCCTGCTGTACTCACTTAGAGCAACTGAAAATGAATTAAGGCCATGTGACAGGCCTGGGAAAGCAGTTCAGCTGGTAGAGTGCGTGCATGTTTGAAACCTTGGTTCAACCAGGCATGATAGCACGTGCCCATTAATTCTAGCACCAGGGCGTGGAGCAGGAGGATCGAATGCACAAGGACATGCCTGAGTATGCAGTGGGTCTGAGGCCTATCCTGGTGTCTTAGTTACTTTTCTCTTGTCGTTTTAAAGCACCATGACCAAAGAAACTTACAGTAAGAAGTGTTTGTTTGTGGCTTATGACTCCAGAGGGATCGCAGTCCGTCACCAGCATGGCAGGGAAAGACGGCAGCAAGCAGGCATGGCAGCTAGAACGGCTCCTTCTTCAGCGACAAACAGGAAGCAGGAAGAGTGAACTGGGAGTGGTTTGTGGACTCTGAAACCTCAAAGCCCACCCCTGGTGACAGACTTCCTCTAGCACGATCCCGCCTCCAATGCTTCCCCAAACAAAACCGCCACCAGGGCATCAAGTGGTCTGGGGCTTATAGGAAACATTCACACCAACACATTTGACTACACCATAACACGATTCTAAATTCCAGAGAAGGAAAGAGACCCCACGAGGGATGCGGTCTAGCCCTGCCCGTGGGTGAAGCACTTGCTATCCTGTAGGTCTCCTCATGAACACACTTTCCCGGCTATTGCTTCTTTGAGCCATTGGTGCAAGCGCATGGATCCAATTCCCCTCCTTCTGGAAGAGGAAGTGAACCAGCACGAATCTCCCTGCTCCCCGAGCGTCACTCCTGAATGTCTCTGGACAGTGTTGTACACACCAGGAACGGGATGTTGGTGTCTCATACTGAACTGGACTTTACAGAGTTGTTGCATTTTGATCGGTAAAACTGAATGGATTCACCAGGCTGCCTTTGAAGAATGAGCCAACTGAGTGTCAGGTTCTCGTCATGAGCCATGAACCTCGTCCTTCCCTTAAAAAACCGGCATCTGACCAGCTGTAAAAACATGATCAATAACTTCTAAAAAAAATAAATATTCACCACACACATGTGAGAAGGCTCAGGGCTTCATGTGGGTCATGGAGAGGCTTTGCATCTTTGGTCATGGAAACCAAACACCTGGGTCGGAATGTAAAATGGCATGTCTGTTCCACAAACACTAAGGCACAATGCTGGAGATCACAATCCCAAACGATGAAGTTAGGAAAATCCAAAAATGGGAATGCTGACGGAAAAAAGAAGTTTTAAAACTTATTATAAAGTATGAATTTATTTATTATTTCCACTGCTGGCAATCAAAACTAGGGCCCACTGCCCGTAGAGCAAGCATGTATCACGGAACTACATCCCCGGCATTCATTGATTTACTTTTGGGGGTTCGCTTTGTTCAGGTTTTTGTTATTTTGAGACAGTCTCGTGTAACCCAGTCTAGCCTTGAATTCAATGCAGCCAAAAATGACCAAATGACCACGAGCTTCTTATCTTCCTGTCTCTACCTCCCAAGTGCTGGAATTGCAGGCATGTGCACTCTTGACCTATGAGGTGCTGGGGGTGGAACCTTGGGCTTTGTGTACATCAGACAAGTGTTCTTCAACTGAGATACATCTGTAGCCCTATTTACATTTCTTGTTTTGTCTTGTTTTTGACAGGACAACACCATGCAACTCTGGCTGACCTGGAACTCAGAGAACCTGCTTCTTGCCTCGTGGGTGTAACCATAACAGATATTTTGTTCTAAGCATAAGCATTCAGTTGTACTAATAACCCCAATGTGTAGCAGTGATTCTTAAGTAAGTCAAAAGTTAAGATGCTGTGTGGTAGGTATGTGATTGTATGCATCCAGCTTTATGGCTGTCATCTGGGACACAGTGATGGACAACCAAAGTCTTTGATAGGATGAACCAAATCTGTCACCCAGAAAGGAGAGATGTGGAAAAACTGTCCTTCTAATAATGCCCATGAACAAAAGGATGCAGCTTTCTTTCTTGAAAAAGTTTCATTGCGTTGTAAATATATTTAGTACTTACAAAGTACTGTCTTAACAATGCAGTTTGTACACTGAGATTACAAAGACGAAATCAATGAACCTTTCAAAAAATTATCATGTAACAGGCACCTGTAATATTGGAAATTATATGAGGATAAAAAGCATATGATAACCACTTGTGAAAAACAATGCTGGGGATTTAAGATGAAACCCCAACAAAAACGCTGGAAAAGAAGAGTCCATACATGACGATGCGTATTACAGGGATGGGGCCTGCACAGATACATGATGGTAGACCAGAAGAACTCAGAGGTGGCCAACCTCCAAGGCTATTGTTGTACTTTAAAGTCTTTCATCACAATGAATGCTGCCCTTTTTTTTCTTTTAGGACATAGCTCTACTGAGAGAATATATCCCCATTCACTTTCCATGCGACACTTGATTTTAAAATCTATACACAATTTGATACATGCTGACAAGGTACACACCAAAGTGACAGTCTCCATTAACGGTCCCATCTTGTCTGCGCTGTTTGGGGTACTCAGCTCTCAGGTCCGAATGCTCTCATACTCAGACCACAGGTTTAGTGGACACGGTACTCGGGGCATTGTGTATGCTCTTATCCTACTGTGCACACAATCCTCTTCAAACTACTGACTTCCCTGGTCTCTTCAGGGAAAACCAGCTTTCATTCAGTAAACGCTGCTGGAATTTCACCGCCTGGAAAGAAAGCCAATGCAGATCAATGAAGCGTGTTCTTCCTTCCTGTCTCCCTTCTTCCTTCCTCATGCCCCTCCTTTCCTTCTACCTCTCCCTCTTTCTGAGGTGTGTGTGTGTCTTCTCTGAAGTGTGAGCACGTGTTTGTGCATGTCTGCTTGCGCCCCTTCCTGTGTGTGTGCAAACCAGAAATCAGCAGCTGGTGTGTTCTTTGGTCATTCAGCACCTTATTTTTTGAAACAGGGTCTCTCAGCGAATCCGGAGCTCACCAGTTCAGTTAGACTAGCTAGCCAGCGAGCTGCAGGGGTCTGTCTCCACCTCCCCAGCGCAGGAATCACAGGTGCCCGCCCCTGTGGATGGTTATTAGTGTGGTGCCGAGCACTGGAAATCTGGTCCTCCTGAAGCTTGCTGAGCAAATGCTTCACCACTGAATCAGATCTCCAGCCTCCAAATGAATTTTAAAGCCAGATTGTCTGCTGCTGCCAAATCGCTTGACCAAATCCTTCCTCGGAATTTGGTTTCCTACCCTTCTTCTTCTTCATGAGAATTAAGGTTCTCAAGATTTTAATCTTTTAAGACTCTGAATTTAGCCTCAGAGATTTATGTCTTCCAGGATTTTAGATGACTTTGGGGGGGGGGGGACGATGAGCCAGAGAGCAATGAAATCCCTGTAGACTGCTCCACAGGAGCGAGCCAGGGGATGCCCAAGTGAGGGCCATCGGTCACTAGACAGAATGCCTTAAACAAGTTACTTATCTTACTTTCTCCATTCTTTCAACTGGCAATTGGTAAAGATGTCATAACAAAGATGGCAACAAAGACTAGGTGCCATCAGCAGCTCCTGGTGAGGAGGGTCAGCACTGTCAGCTAAGAGTGCTGTCCATCAAGAGAGTAAGAAGGAAGGTGGCACAGACTTCCCCGGGACTAGAGGGATGGCTCAGGGGCCAGTACACATCAGGCAGCTCACAGCAGCCTGTAACTCCAGAGGACCCAGCCCTTGAGAGGTGGAGACAGAAGAACCAAGAGTTCAAATTCACTGGTCCGAGGCTTCTGTGGTCCAGGTTCTCTCTTGGGTCTCAAGTCCTTCTGGAAAGTATCTGGCTGCTCTTTGAGTCTCATCCCAGCTCTGTCATTTAAGTGAGTGACTACGGAAGAGAAACGTGAAGGCGCAGGTTCCGCTGTGGCACAACCGTCTCAGACACGCCCTCCCTTTCTTTCTGACCTGTGACAGTGTGTGTGCCCATGAGGAGCTGGGCAGTATTCCTCCACTTCAGCGGCTCTGACAGAATGCCCTGTCCGTTCTCTCGTATCTCTGCACTGAAGGGCATTCGCAAAATGCCGAGCAATTCTCCATTCCTTCTGGGAAGACACTGGGATTTTTGTCATATCTAGGGTACAAGGGTTGGTTGTGGCAACTATAACTCCTGAAGGCCCTGTTCCTCAAGCCTACTCTATACAGAACTGGGGTACATCAATAGTGAACATATTATGGGGGCTGGCCCACCCACCTTGACTGTTTTGATTTCAGTGCCAAAATGGGAGACATAAAAGACTTTGGAAGGAAGAAAAAAACACTGAATTCCAAAACACTCCCTCAGATAAAGTTTCCTTTAAAACATTTTTACCATTTTTCATCAATATTTATAAAATGATGAGTAGATACAGCCACATTCCTCCGGGGCTATGCTGAGAACACACCCCATCCAGGGACCTGATCAAAGTACACGCATCTTTGGAATCAGATAAGAAGTCAGCTCCACAGAGCACAAAAACATCAAAATAAATTATCTAAGCATGGGACGGCAGTTATTTGTTTATCTGCTTGTTTAGAGACAGGCTGCTACGTTGCCTGACTGGCCTCAAACACAAACATATTCAGACCTCCGGCTCCCAAAGGCTGGGGTCACATATGCCTGGCATTGAGTGTAATTTTTATAGGACCAACTTATGCAGCAGAGTGTGAAATCCTCCAGCCTAAGTGTGAATCTGAAACTGCCTCTTGCCACCAGAGGGTCTGCTAGAGACAACTTAGATCTTCTGTTCGTCCTGCAGGCTGGTGCCGTGGGAGCTCTAATGGACCGGGAGAGAAGCAGGACTTTTCCACCGTGTAGATCTAGCCTCCAGGCAGACATGGCATCCGGACACTAACAACACTCCGTCCAGTGGTTGTGCTGCCGTCTTTGAGTAGCACTAGAGGAGCATCCAGTGTCTGGACAAGCCAATCACCAGGTCCCACGTGGCACCTGCACGTTCCCAGATGATTTTTCTCTTGCTTTGAGTGTCCTCACGCCTTGCTTCTGCCTGACTTGTGGACGCCCAGGCCCTACCCTCCAGCAACCCAGGCTGCGCTTCTCTCCTTTCACCAAGCTAGCTGGGGCGTCTACCCTGCAGGCTAAGATCAGAACAACTTCTACATTACGAATGAAAACCTGTAGGCCACTTTTCTTCTCAGGACCCTGAGTCAAGGCCTGTGTCAGTGTCTGAAGTCGTCCCTTGGCCACACACTACAGGAACAGACCCAGGCAATGCTGAGCTGGCGATACGCAAGAGAGAGCAGCCTGGGCCACTGAAGCCCTTGGACGAGACGGGGAAGGGAAGGAGGCAACAGTGATCACAGCCTCCACTCTGTTTATTCAGTCACTATGAAGTGGCAGGCCCTGGACACGCATTCCATTGCTTGACCCTTTCAAACTCAAGGAGAGCGAAGACAAAGTAGAGAGGAGTGGCTATGGAGGAGAAAGACAATGAAGATATTCTGGTGATGTATGTTAAGAGCCCCCCAATTAGACGCTCACATCGTCTGGCCCATGTTGAGGTAACTGTCCCAGGAACAGAGTCACAAATGCAGATGACTCTTCTGTTCAGAAGGATGTTCACAGCATTGCGGCTTATATCAATAAGAGCCTGGGAATTCCCTAATGCTCCAAAACTAAACACCAGGTACATAGATGATGCTATGTCATATAACATGTCTGTTAGAGAAAAACTTCCTTTACAGATATACCTCACCACAAGAAAGGATTTTACATAACAAATTATTAAATAAAGGGATGGGAAGATGGATCAATCAGTAAAATGTGCAGGCTGCACAAACATGAAGATCCCCAGCACCTAGGAAAAAGCCAGGCGCAACAAAACATGCCTGTAATCCCAGCCCTGGGGACAGAGACAAGTGACTCTTAGGGACTCGGTGGCCAGCTGGTCTAGCCAGGTTTGCAAGTTCTGGGTTCAGTGAGAGACTATCTTTAAAATGAGGCAGAGAAATCATTGAAGAAGACATTTGATGCCTCCATCTCACACACGCACACACACACACACACACACACACACACACACACACAAGAGAGACATTAATTAGCATCCACAGTGTGACTCAAAGTCTCTGGAATGGTAAGTGGCTGGAAGCTGTCTCATCACAAAGTTGGCCACAGCTGGCAAGAAGCCCTTTATACCTCTGTCTCCTTCAGAGGCTCAGAAAGCAAGTTGCCTGGATGAAAATATTAATGGCACCCTTAATAGCTCATGTTGCGGGGCTGTGGTATCACCTGTGTTTTAATTTATGTCCCAGGGCTTGAGTACATGGTCCCCACCCTCATATCCACCAATGCCAGGAAGGGAAGGAGATGTAAATAGTCAGAGGAAAAGGAAAACAACAGATTTGTAATAGATCCAAAATATTTGTTTCACAAGTTTTCCTCACTGCTGGGAGGAGTTTTCTTTTCACACCCACAGAGAAGCTGAGAAAGAAGGAGAGAGTCACCGAGGAGAAAACAGAGGGAGTACAAACTATAGAGGGCAGGGAACAAACAACTCCTGATCTGCTGGCAGAGGACCTTCTGAACTCCACTGCAGCTTCCGCCCTGGACAGCGCAAGCTCCTTTCAAAGTTGTCGCTCATTTTCCGATGCTTTGCTTCTGTTGGGGGGGGGGACAGCTCAGGCAACACTCACCTGATCACTTTCAGGGCCACATTCTCCTGCTGCGAGTACCCTTTACCCAAACACAGTCCCCACACAGCGCGGGTTCCCACAGATCTGAGCACCCAAAAATCTTCTCTTCTGAAGACGAGGCTCCCCTGCTGGATCTGCCAAACCACAGCTTAGTAATTTTAAAAATTGTAAAAGGATGTGGGGCTGATCTGATGATGTGGGCCTGTTATCCCAGCTACTCCAGAAGCGGAGGCAGGAGGATTGAAAACTCAGGGCCAGCATGAACTACAGAGAGAGTTCAAGTCAGCCTAGACAGTTAACAAGACTCTGTCTCAAGGTAAAAAGTAAAAATACGGGCTGCAGTTCAGCGGCAGAGTGCTTCCCTGGCAGGTATGAGCTCCAGGTTCAGTCAGAAGTATTGCAAAAAAGACATAATTAATCGATCAATCATTTCTTGAAGGGAGTGTCCTTGATTTCTGTTGCTGTGATAAAACGCCATGATCAAAAGCCACTGGGAGAGGAAAGGGTTTACTTGGCTTTCATTCCTGCTTCACAGCCCAGTCAGAGCCAGAACCCACGGCACCACCCAGGAGGCAGGATTGAAGCAGTAACCATGGAGGAATGCTGCTCACTGGCTTGCTCACTTGGGGCCTATTAAGACTGCCGCAGGGGTCACCTGCCCAGTGCTAGCACCACTCACAGTGGGTTGGCTCCTCCCACATTCATCAATCAAGAAAATGTCCCAAAGGCTTGCCGACAGACCAATGGAGGCACTTTCTCGACTGAGGTTTCCTCTTCCCAAGTGACTCCAGTTTGTGTCAAGTTGATATAAAACTAAATAACACAGGATGGTTGAAGGGAGAGGAAGTTCTGGTATATATTGAAGTAGCTGTACTCTTAGCATCCACTGATCGAGACCATATTGAATGGCCACATGACCATGAATACACAGCCAGGAAGCTGCAGCAGCTGTGTGAAGTGGCTGCGGCATCACGTACACAGTCAGGAAGCAGAGAGGGATGAAAGCTGCTGTACTCAGATTCATCTCTGATGTTTAATCAGCCCAGGATTCCAGTCTATAGGAAAATGGTGCCCACATTCAGGATGGGTCTTCCCATGTGATTAAGCCTCTCTGGAAACTCAATTACAGACACTCCCAGAGGTTTGTCTCAACGCTGTCACGCTGACAAGAGCAACCATCACATTTTCCAGTGGTGTCATTGTTGTCTACTTTTGTGTTCCTTATAGAAAGTGATTGCAGAGGTTTCTTTTTCCTCAACATACTCAGAATGGCATGCTTGTCAGAATGTGTGTGTGTGTGTGTGTGTGTGTGTGTGTGTGTGTGTATCAAAAACTGAGAAGTTGAACTTCTCTAGGGTTGGCTTCAGTTTAGCTGGATTGAATTATTCATGTGTTTGGTTTTTTTTTTTTTTTTAATATTTCTGATGCTTCAGCAGAGCCAACCCTGTTGGCAGAGGTGTGGGTGAGCCTGCTCCAAAGTGGTCAGCAGGGAGGAGCTGTCCCCATTACTCACCTGTCTTGTAGCAGCATGGGAGGGGGAGAGATGCCCCCACCCATCAACACCTGAGGCAGGTGGAGGAGCTGGCCCTGAGGTCATTGGAGTGGAAGAACTGTCCTTGTCCCCCAGCAGATATAACACTCAGCAGAGCAGGCCCTGCACCTCTCGCGGGCAGCAAATAGAGCCAGCAATGTTGGTGGCGGTGTGGATGAGCTAGCCCTGAATTTATGAGCCAGGGAGGGCTGTCCCCTCTACTGTCTCTCATGCAGCAGTGTGGGTGGGGGAGAGATGTCTCTTACCCTTTGACCCTTTCTGCCTGCAATAGAAGAGTAAGCCGACCCTCCCCCTTACCAGCTGCAGTTACCAACTGCAGCACTCAGGAAAGCGTCTTGCTCCCAGCCTAGGCAGCACAGTAGAGCTGACCTTGTGGGTAGAGCTGTGGGTGAGCCAGTTCTGAAGCTGGTAGCATGGGAGTTTTTCCCACGACTCATCTGTCACTCAGTGTGATGGCATGGGGGAAGAGATGCCCTTCCCATCAATGCCTGAAGCAGGCGGAAGAGCTGGCCCTGAGGTCATAAGAGTGGGACAGGTGTCCCTGCCCCACATCAGCTGCAGCACTCAGGAGAGTGCCCCCTAGACCTCACCTGGGCAACATAGTGAAGCTGGCCCTGATGGTGTAGGTGTGGAGAGAACTGAGCCTAAGGATGTGAAAGTCAGGGACTGGCCCCGCCTCTTGCTCATCCCTGCAAGGAGTGAGCTAGGCAGGGCAGTGCTGGAGAGAGCAACTGTCCAGAGCCAGAACCATGGTTGTGTGTTGGTTCTCCCCAACATCTGGAGCACAGGTGTGTGTGTGTGCATGTGTGTGAGTGTCGTGTGTATTTGCGCGTGTCGTGTGTGTGTGTGTGTGTGTGTGTGTGTGTGTGTGTGTGTGTTGGGGTGGGGCTGGAGGGGACAGGATGGTCCTGTAGATCCAGAGGTGCAGGATCTCCACAACGCAGTGAAAGGTCTAGGAATGTAGGAATATAAAATCATAAACTTAAAGAAATGAAAACTGACAATTAGCAGCTTTGTCAGAGACCAAAGGTTAACTTTGAACGATGGCTTTTTGTCTTAGAGCTAGCACCTCTGTCAGCAGTCAGGGGTTAACTTTTAAGGATAACTCCTCTGCCCCTTAGGGCCGCAGCTGCTGCGGACAAAGGTTAACTTTTAATAAGTTGTTTCTGCATGACTTTTGGCTTCACATTGTTTCCTGTTCTTCCTTGCTATGGGAAACTGGCTATGTCATGAAAGCTGAGGGGTTTTGTAAACACTGTTAGCTGTGTCAAGAAAGCTGGAGGATCTTTTTGTAAACACCCTTGAGCCAAAACCTTGTAAGCAAAAATTGTAAAATACAATATGTCTCTAAGCTTAACCTCAAAATTGTAAAAATTCCTTTGTCCATGCCTACTGCTTACTTCTTGCTATAAAACGGGACCCTGAGCCAGCCCCCATTGCCACAATTTCAGAAGCCCAAATTCTGACTGTGGTCCCCGCTAGCTGGTAAGTTTTTTGTGCCCCATGGGAATTTTTGGAATAAAGTTTACTTCTGATTTCATAGACTTTGGTGATCTGTCCCCCATTATTTGCATGCCTCCCAGATCCAGCACAGAGGACAGGAAGAGTCCCAATGAGCACTCAGCCTCAAAGGTGTGGCAGAGAAAAGGGGCCTCGAACTAAACCAGGGAGCTTTTGCAATGAACACCTGCAAGTAAAGATACATGGTTGAAGAGATTTACTGTGTGACTGTGTCACAGTGAAACTTCCACAAGATTTTCCTCTTCTTCCTTTATTTTTTTCAATTAAAATGTATTTTGTTTTATTTTTTGATGGGGTGGGGAGATGATGTGAAAGACAAAGAATAAATACAAAGAAAATTAAAAAAAGAAAAAATTCTGATGCTTTAACAGGAAGTGAAGGACTTTAGGCTAACCCTGGATCAAGGTGAGAGCCCTGGCCCTCTCAGACAGAGCAGCTGAATGTTCCTTTCATATGTAAAATGACCAACCCAGAGCTCCACCTCTGACCACCTCCTTTTGTCAGCACTGGAAGGTTTCTCAAACCCTGGAACATTACCGACCTGTGCTAAGCCGCAGCTAGGGTCAGCTCCTGGGCACCCACGCACTGACTACCCTACAGCCCTTGAAAATTATTCAAAATTACTTTGACCCGCTTGCCCTTCTTCACCCAGCCCTCCTGGACAAACCGTGGCAGCGATTCTTGTCTGTTGTTGGCGTCTATGTAATAAGGAATCACATGGCCTTTTGTGGTCTGTTGTGCCTCCTGATTTTCAAACCTGTGGCTATAAAAACTACTGAAAAACTTCCCATCTTGGGCTGGAGAGATGGCTCAGAGGTTAAGAGCATTGCCTGCTCTTCCAAAGGTCCTGAGTTCAATCCCCAGCAACCACATGGTGGCTCACAACCATCTATAATGGGGTCTGGTGCCCTCTTCTGGCCTGCAGGCATACATACAGACAGAATATTGTATACATAATAATAAATAAATAAATAAATTTCCCATATTATCAGCTATTCTCATGCTACATGCCTTATTATAACCATCAGAACAAATCCCGGCTCCCCTAGAGCTGGGCTGCAGAGTGAAACAGCTATGCAAGGATCCACAGCTAGCCTGTCCTTGGCCCTGGAAGAGGCAAGTGTGTGCCTGGAAATCACCTTGAATCTGAGGTAAAGCACACCCCAGCCCAGGCATTCTGTTAAGTGACTGTTGCAGGAGGCATAATACTGTTAATGCGGGTGAATATATGCATGTATGTACATATATGTAGGCATGTATGTGTATAAAGAGAGAATGTGTGTGTATGTGTGATTTCATACATGTCCCAGGCCAACTTCCAACTCTCTATGCAGTCAAAGACAACCTTGAACTTCTGTTCCTCCTGCCTCCACCTTCCAAGTGCTTAGGATGACAACTGTGTGCCACCGTGCCCTGTTTTTGTGGTTCTGGGTCCCCTGCTTACTAGGAAGCACTCTTCCCACTGAGCTACACGGTGTTTCCTTTTTACATCTTTCTCAGGCCTGCAAGATTTGCTCAGCAGATAAATGCATTTGCCGAAGAGCTGGACAATCTGGGTTTGGCCTCCAGAACCCAAATGTGAGAGAGGAAAGAACAGACTCCCCCAGCTGTCAAAAACAGCACACACACATGCAGACACACACATGCATGCGCACACAAGCACTTCTTTCCTCCAGTTACTCCCTGGCCACTCCTTTTTCCCCAGCATGATCTAGTGAGTCATGGGTTAGAGCCAGGTCAGTCTTTCATTTTGAGGTGTTTATTACTGGCTCTAGGGCTGTCATTGGGAAGCCAGTCTTTACTCTCTGTTTGGGAACCCTGGGGACAGGAAGGATTGCCTCTGCCTGGCTCTGACTCTAGTGGCTTTGGGCTTCTCAAGAGATGGAGGCAATTAACCTCGATTAAAATGGGACACATCCTGGGACGAGCCACAAAGAAAAGATTTAAGGGTGTGACTGCGATACCCTGGTACTTGGGGAAAAAGCAAGAAGCAGGAAGTCATCTTCACACTGGGAAGCTGTCATCTGCAACAGGTCTCTGGTGGGCAAAAGATGATTTTTCAACAAGGAAATGTGTATGAAGCACCCGAGGCCTCTACAGCATTAGAGCTGGGAGTGGAGCTCAGTGTGTGAGCATAAGGCCTGAGTTCGGATCCCTGGCACGCACGCACACGTGCACACGCACACGTGCACACACACACACACACAGAGGCAGGTATGGCTGCACATGATTGTGACCACAGCAGCATTGGGGACACAGTTAGGAGGATCAGTGGGTCCTACTGGCCACCAGCCTAGCTCCAGGTTCAGTAAGAGACCTGTCTCGGGAGTAGAGTGTGAAAAAGAAAACCACCTATTGTCATCCTCTGGTCTCCACATGAGCACATACAGGCATGTACACACACACACATAAGCACATACAGAAGCACACAGACATAAGCACACATACACACACAAGCATACAGACATAAGAACACACACAAGTACACAGGCATAAGCACACAGGCACACAGGCGTAAGCACACACACAAGCACACAGCCATAAGCACACACACACAGACATAAGCACACATATACACAAGCACACAGACATAAGCACATAGGTGCACATGCACACACACAAGCACACAGACATAAGCACACAGGTGCACATGCACACACACACATGCCATGGCCATAAGCACACAGGTGCACTGCATGCACATGCACACGCGTGCGCGCACACACACACACACACACACACACACACACATGCCATGTGTGCCACACCACATGCAGTCTTTATTCAGCATGTAAGGGATGAACCAGAGACTCTGCCTTTCTAACAACACAACTCACCTCTGAGCAGCAAGAGCCCGGCTACCCCACTGAGGCCCTTGGCTGAGAGGAGGAACTGTGAAAACACAGGCGCTCATTGGCTGGGACCAACAGGCAACACTGCTGCCAAGTGTCAGCATCAGTCCCACAGTGGGAGTTACACCAGGATATTATCGCAAGCTTCAGCCTATTTTCAACCTTTTTCTAGAAAACAAAATATTTGAAAATATTTCTATGTTATTATTGTGTTAGTGAGTAGATATTATGGTTTTACATTCTTTTTAAAATTATATTTATTTATTTATTTTACATCCTGACTGCAGTTTCCCCTCCATTTTCTCCTCACCCTCCCTCCCTGCAGCTTCCCTCTGCCAACTCTCCCTTCCCCCACAAATCCACCCCTCCTCTGTGTCTGCTCAGAAGGGGGAAAGGGCAGGTCTCCCCTGGGTATCAACAAAGCATGGTATATCAAGTTGCAGTAAGACTAAGCACCTCCCCTTGTATTAAAGTTGGGCAAGGCACCGGTATGAGGAATAGGGTCCCCAAAGCCTGCCAAACCATTAGAGACAGCCCCTGCTCCCCATTGCTAGGAGTCCCACAAACAGACCAAACTACACAACTGTCACATGTATGTGGAGGGCTTAGGTCAGTCCCATGCAGGCTCCCTGGTTGTCTTTGAGCTCAGATGAACCCAAGTTAGTTGTTTCTGTGGTTGTTCTTGTGGTGTCCTTGACTCCTCTGGCTCCTACAATCCTTCCTCCCTCTCTTCAGCAGGACTCCCTGACTTAGACCTAATGTTTGGCTGTGGATCTCTGCATCTGTTTACATCAGTTACTGGATGACGGCTCTCTGGACAACTGGGTAGGCACCAATCTATGAGTATAGCAGAGTATCGTTAGGCATCATTGCATCGACATTTTGTTTTTCTCCAGTTGAGTCTGAGACCCGTGCCACAAGAGTGAGCTCCCTGACACTGTCTGGAGCGCTAGGACCCAGAGGCTGGGTGGCTTTACATTCTTAGCCAAGCATCTGGTTAGGTACCAAACATGTTCCTGGGGAGCACAGTAGAGGGAAATGGTTCTTCTATTATGGGCATGGGTTCAGAGAGAGGACCTCACTGTTTAGAGCCAGATGACTGAAGAGCCCAGCCTCTGGATATTTCTCAAAATACCACTTTGCTTTAATGCTTTTGAAACTGGTCTGCAGACTGGGTACTTGGAAATCATGGTGTTTCCTTGCAAGACACAACAGGAGAGAAGTTGATGTATGTATGTAACGTTAAAAATGCAATTTCCCCTTGCAGAAATTGGGCTCTAATGCAGCAAAAAGAGCACCCTCCACCCCACCCCCAAGCCTCTTGGAAATGAGCTTCATTTCACTGCTGGTCAAGAGAGGGAGCAATGTCCCTACTTCTCAAGGAGACCACTGATCCTTCAGCTGGGACCAAAACATTTACTGAGACATTTACTTCCACTGCTGTGCAACTATCTCTGAAGTCCCCAGGATGATAACCATGACATCTACTGATACTAACCCCCATTTACCTAGCCCCTGTTCTGCAACAGGTACCATCCTAAGGACTTTGCGAGCACCCATTGAACATGACAGCCCCTGGATGAGCGCTATTAGATCCGTGCTAAAGGTGAGGAAGGTTAAGTAGTGGTTCCTGGTGGAAGAGCCCTCTCCTCACTCCTCATTAGTAGAGCGCCCACCAGCCCACTCTTCCTTGCTACAGACCGGCTTTCTTTGTCAAGACATGGGCATGGAGCTTTTGATCAAACAAGTTCTTCTAGCAGTTTCTACTTATAATTTAGGAAATACTTTATTAGTGTCTATAATAAACCCACATGGATAAGTTCTTGCATATTTATAGCAATGTGTTACCTCTGTACAAATGGGGAAAAATCAGTTTTTTGTTTCTAGGCTGTCTTTGTTTTCCATGCTGTGATAAACACTGGGAGTAACAGTAAGGGTTTGTTTCAAGGGCAGCAGGCAGGAGCTCAAGGCAGGAGCTTGAAGCAGAAGTTATGGAGGGATGCTCCCTACTGGCTGCTTCAGGCTCACCTTCAGCTACCTTTCTTATGTAGCCCAAGCCCACAAGTCTAGGGATGGTGCCACCCACAGTGGGCTGGGCCTTCCTACCTCAGTTAGCAATCAAGAAAATCCCCCCACAGGGCAATCTGATAGAGGCTACTCTGCCACTGAGGCTGCCTTGCCCCAGGTATGTCAAACTGACAGTGAGGATTAGCCATCACACAGACCAGTGGTTCTCAACCTTCCTAATGCTACAACCCTTTCACGCAGTTCCTCATGCTGTGGTGACCATCAACCATATGCTTCTTTTGTTGCTACTTCATAACTGTAATTTTGCTACTGTATGAATTAAAATGTGTTTTCTGGTGTCTTTGATGAGGGTCTTAGGTGACCCCTCCTAAAAGGTTGTTCAACCCCCAAAGGGTCATGACCCATAGGTTAAGAACTGCTGGCATAAACCATTATATCATGGCTGTTTATTTCTGTACAATGCCACTGAACATGGGAAACAGATACATTTGCCAAACTTGACAGCATAGCTAAAGTTTCCAAAAATCTAAATTATACTCACATATATGATTATATATTTATATAAAAAAGACCAATAATATGTTATGCATCAACATAACAATTTTTAAAAACTTTTTCTGAGTCATGACTCTTCTAAAGACCCAGCAATAGTCACAGACCCTTTGACCATAAAAAATGCACACAGCATTTAACATTCAACTTCAAGGGGCTCCTGGAACCCTAGGAAGAGAACCTCAGTGCCCCAACGCTGAGGAAGACAAGGAAGGCTCTTCTTGGCTTCAGGCTAAAGTTGGCCTTCTCTTCCCTGCACTGAACTGAGATGTTTCCCTTAGCTGTTTTTCTGAACATTTTCTTTTTCAAATGTTTATATTGATAAAAAGATTAAACAAACCTTAAATACAAAAAAAAAAAATTCCCTGGCACCAGGGAGCCTATAGTATTTCCAATCTTTTTTAGCATCTATCATCAAAGAGATCATTCTTCTATTATCAATAAGTAATTGGTGAAATGACTCGGGGGGTAAAGGTGCTAACTCCCAGCCTGACAGCCAGAGTCCAGTCCTGGGACCCACAGTGTGGAAGGAAAGAACTGACTGACTCCCAACAGTTGTTCTTCTGACCTCCACAATGCACCATGGGATGCACATATGTGTGCAATATATGTACATATGTGCATAAGCACACAGACACAAATAAATAAACAATAAAGTCAGCTTAAGTTCGTATTAATAACCCAGAGAATTCTGATTTTTCTTTCTCTAGGTAATAACCCAAATTAGATATGCAAGGCACTAGCATATAGTATTGTTCCTCATGGTTTCTTGGTAAGAAATAATTTGGTTAAAAAAGAGTTTGGTGGTTTATATAAAAAGGAAAAAATGGGAGTTAGGAGAGAGGAAAGACAGAAAGGGGAAAAATTCAGATGTTGCCACTTAGAATAATTTGAAGTCAACTCTTACTTATTACCTTCTAGAGTCTAGAATCTTCACTGGTCAGCGTCCTCGCTGGTCATCCTCATCCTCACTGGTCAGCATCCTCGCAGGTCAGCATCCTTGCTGGTCAGCATCCTCACTGGTCAGCGTCCTCACTGGACAGTGTCCTTGCAGGTCAGCATTCTCACTGCTCAGCGTCCTCACTGGTCAATGTCCTCACTGGTCAGCATCCTTGTAGGTCAGCGTCCTCGCTGGTAAGCATCCTCGCTGGTCATCCTCACTGGTCAGCATCCTTGCAGGTCAGCGTCCTCACTGGTCAGCGTGCTCACAGGTCAGCGTCCTCACTGGCCAGCATCCTCACTGGTCAGCGTCCTTGCAGGTCAGCATTCTCACTGGTCATTGTCCTCGCTGGTCAGTGTCCTCGCTGGTCAGCATCCTCACTGGTCAGCGTCCTCACTGGTCATTGTCCTCGCTGGTCAGCGTCCTCACTGGTCATTGTCCTTGCTGGTCAGCGTCCTCACTGGTCAGCGTCCTCGCTGGTCAACGTCCTCGCTGGTCAGCATCCTCGCTGGTCAGAGTCCTTGCTGGTCAGGGTCTTCACTGGTCAGCGTCCTCACTGGTCAGCATCTTCACTGGTGAGTATCTTCACTGGTCAGCATCCTCACTGGTCAGCATCCTCGCTGGTCAGCATCCTCACTGATCAGCAACAAAGTTCATGTGGGAGGCAGAGGCAAGAAGACTGAGATTTCCAGGTCAGCGTAGGTTCCACAGAAAGCCCTTGTGAAAACAAAGGAAGGAAGGAAGCTAGCAGAGGATATAGGTACTGGTGGAGCATGTTCCCTTGCCTAGCACACAGAGGGCCTGAGTTTGAGCATTAACATCTCCAAAGAAAAGAAAAAACAAGCAAACAAAAACCATCATCTACCCCAAGGCTGACTAAATCGGGGTTGAAACTAAACAAACAGTCTGACCAACGTGGTACCAAATGCCTGTAATTCTGGAACCCGGGAGGCAGCATCACAGTAATAGTCTACATGGTGATTTCCAGAACAGCAGGGGCTAGGTAGTGAGATCCTATTCCAAAAGCCACCAAGTTGGGCTGGAGAGATGGCTCTGCAGTTGAGAGCACTGGCTGTTCTTCCAGAAAGCCCGGATGTTTATTCCTGTCATCCACATAACAGCTAACAACTGTCACAACTCCAGTTCCAGGGGATCTGGCACCTCTTCTGACTTCCGAGACACTGTATGCCCATGGTGACATGACATACTCACAGGTAAAACACCCACACAAATCAAATTTAAAGTATAATAGATTCAAAATTAATTAAAAATCAAAGAAGGCCTTTGTTATTTTCATAAATGAGAATTTTGTTGGGGTTTTTAACTTTGATTTTTAGAACAGTTTTACTTCCACAGCCAAATTGAGTAGAAGGTACAGCAACTTCTCATAGAGTGCCCACCACACATGTCCATAGGCTTCCAGTTAGCAACCATGCCACACCAGAGTGTTCATTAGAAACGATGAACTTTTCATGACATGAGCCTGCCCCAAAGTCTTCGGTTCACAGGGAACCTAACTTGTGCTCTGTATTCTGTGGTATGATGGTTAACCTCAGTTGTCAGTTACGTGTTATATGCTGTGGGATATTTGATCACACTGTGAAACTCCAAGACTTTACTTTGGATCAGGGCGGAGCCAGCAACTAGTTGATTAGAATTAGCCGTAGAGAGGACAGAGGAGTCAGGAATATGGATGGAGAGATGCACAGGAAAGAGGAAGAAGGGACTTAGAGATTCATGGTCCTTTTGGTTTGAGAGGGATGGAGAGGCGCTCTCTTGCTGGGTCTCTGGCCAAAATGGAAGGTCAGCTGGTTGCATCTCCGTTTCTTGATCTAGCAGGTTTTCATTCCAATATTTGACTCCTGAGGCTTTATTGGTAAATAGAACCCTGTCCTGACACTTCTCAATCAGTGATGTACTGTAAGATTAAAAAGCCTTCTCTTGCTCTGGCTTGCCTTTTCTCGGGGGGTGGGGTGGGGTTGGGGTTATCACAATAGCAGAGACTCATGGACTCTGACCAATGTAGCTTGATGTGAACTTCCCACCCGAGTGTCCTAAGAATATCCTCATGGCCCCGCACGTCTCATGTGCTCCACCTCATTGCTCTTTCTCCTTAGAGCCATGGGCAAGCACAAGACTTTTTTTGCATTCTCTACACAGATTTTCTTTTTTAGAATGCCATAGAGTCATATAGAACACAGCCTACATTCTCTTAGTAAACACTTCCAAGTTTATTCTAAGCCTCTTCATAGCTAATTTGTTCCTCTGCCATGTAAGTTCCTCTGGCTTGTACGCTCTGAGTCTAAATTCAAGGTCTAGCACCAGTACTCTATGATTTATTTGCCTGTTGAAGACATCACAACGTCTACATTTTGGGCAAGTATGACTAAAAACATCACTCTGAACATCTGTGTGGAAGTTTTGTTTAGAAAGCATTTGGGGATCACTTGGCTGACTCCCAGGATCCATGAGAAGAGTTCTGTTGTATCACAGCCTCACCAGCACCCAGGTGTTCTCAATTTTGACCAGGTATGTAGTGGTCAGCAGGATCCCCGGTGAGCGCCCCAGTCACTATGAAACAGAAAAGAGACTAAGAACCAGGGTAGTGGGCTGATCTTCTCCCACAGACGCAACTGTCCTAATTTACCCTAAACCAAACTGTTGATCTCACAATGAAGGCAGATGAAGAATAAAAGAGCATGGGACTAGTGTGTACTGAACAATGTCATGCCAGGCATTGCATGTCTGTAACTTCATTTGCTTTTCCGCTGGGTGTAAGATTTCAGCTCTTGTCTCCATCTTAAAGACTTTTCAAATGAAGTCCCAAGAGGTAAAAGGCATCCGAGCTTGTAGATCTACCAAACAGTGAGTTCACAGTAAGAGATCCGAAAAGGAATGAAACAGAAGAATGTGGGAGTTCCTTAGCACTTCATCTGAAGTCATCGTTACCACCATTAACATGCCACCTCATACTGCTTGTTTCCCTATGAAACCCCTCTGAATGTAAAGGCTTCTTCATGCTCTATCGTGGGATTGCATGCTCCCAACATCACCTCGGGCTTTCTACTGCTCTCTGTGGGTCAGCCGACAGCAGCACAGGGCTTTGAAAAGAAACCACAGAGTTGGGGTAAGCCAGACTTTTCTGTCTGAGGGCATTTAGGGAAAAAGACGCTCACATATTCTCTTGATGGCTTCCTTCTGTATTCTC
Organism: Alexandromys fortis; assembly: GCF_014885135.2. NCBI lineage: Eukaryota > Metazoa > Chordata > Mammalia > Rodentia > Cricetidae > Alexandromys > Alexandromys fortis. The sequence goes on from NW_026068183.1 coordinate 996,951, forward strand.
TGCTCTCTCTTGTTCTTTCTCTGTTGTATACTTTTTTCTATAGCTTATGTATTCCAACAACGTTTTTCAGGCAATATAGGAATTACAATGTGATTACATTCTACTTTTTAGGTAAATGGTTATAATGAATGCAGATATAAACATGTTTTAATCTTCCTTACATGATTAAGCATTTTACATATTACAGATGAAAAATAAATTATCCCAAGAACTCACATACATTGATACCCAAGCAATTTGTTATAGATTAATTGTATGGGCAAGAAAGGTATTCTTCTCAGTTAGGTCTTTTATAGGAAGGCTGCATTTTGCAGTTACAAAGAAAGGGCCAATTACTTTATTACTTATCTTGAAAGGTAATCTTTAAGGAATCTTAAAGGAATCATAAATGTAAAGTTTTATAAATGAAAAGAGTCAGCTTACATACCCACTCATCAGTAGTTTTTTATATCAGGAGATTGAGGCAAGAAATGGGTATAATGAATTAATCATCATCTTTGAACATTAGCCAAACTTAGCAAGAAAAGTACACCAACCAGTTATAATTGGTGTTTTGTTCTTGTTCCCTGACTTTAACGAGTTCTGCATTCAACTTACATGCCTTTCTAAAACTTTAGATTGTCTTTTTGGGTTTTTCACCTAAAAGCTATTTAACAAAAACACCTTAGTTTAACTTTATTATTTTCAAGGCTTTGTTTCAGCTGTGATATATTCCAAGACCTGTGAACACATCTCCAACATTGAGGTTAAAAGAATTTAAACTAACTAGGCTACTGGGACCCAAATGTTAATCATTAGCTTGAGTAACAAGCTAATCATGAACTTGCAGCTCCTTAGGTGAAACCCACAGACCCTGGCTATATAGCATTTCCTTGTATTTATTTTTATTCATCAGAACTCTGTATAGGCTATCATTATTATTATCAATTTAGACAGTACAGCTTAGGGAGGGGTCATCTTCTTGACAACCCACAGATAAAATTGCCCAATAGAATGGGATGTTTCCGAGAGATAAACACAACACACTACATTACAGGCAGTGGCGATCTCCCCACATCCACTCACACCAGGCTAGATACCAGAGGAGTATTGCAGTAACAAGAATGTGAGGCACAGCAGAAGCAAATGGCATTTTGAGTCTGCAGTCCCATGGCCGGCACATAGAGTTACATCCCAGTAGGCTGACACCATCAGCTTCAATTGCTACCTGGTGCTCCTCTGACGTGGCCATCGGCAGCATTCTTTCTTGGAGATCTGGAGAACTAACAAGGAAGGCCCCTGTCTCCAACTTCGTTCTGATTTCTAATGGTGTCTGTGTCCTCTAGTTCGCCCTCTATACCTGTGTTTGATAACACACAGGCAATAAGGACTTGGTAAATTAAATGGGCCAGCAGAAATGGGTCTGAAAGGTAATCTAAGAGAAGAAAGGGTTAAGACTAGACTCTAAGACAGAACAGAGCAGTGGGCATAGACCCAGGTGGGCTGTGTATGCTCAGTTCTCTGGGAAATATATGGAAGCTCTTTCAGAGATGGGGGGATATTGTACTTGGCCTGAGGGAAGAAGCTGCTGTTTCTAGAACACATCGCAAGTATCTGCACTGGGCCAGACATGGGGGTCCACACCATGAGCCAGACCTTGTGAGTTCTCTTTTTACCCCCTGTGGAGGCTAGTGTGTATCTGTTTCATGCCGGACTCTGAGAAAATAGTGGAGACAAAAGATAGGAGACTTAAGCTTAGAGACACTGTGTTCATGAAGTGTTTGTTTTCCTTACTGCCAAGACCACTTGTCCAAGTGAATCATTTGGGTTGCATTTTAGTAAAGTACTTTTAAAACACAAGGACAGATGCCTTTACAATCTGTAGCTGTGGGTGGCCAAACACCAGGAGCTTTGTCTTTGTGGTAGAAAGGAAAGTCAGCTTCAGGGTTTCTTTCCCAGCCCTACCACTGAGCCCATGAAATCCCCTCGCTCCCCAGTCCTTCATCTTTATTCAGCATAAAATAAAAATGCAGGTAATGTGGAAGGTTTTTAATGATGGAAATCAGAAATTTACAATAAACTGATCTGTCAGAAGAATTCCTTTTAATCCCAGGGTCCTTCATCACGGATGCTAACAGGACAATGTATGGCAGGGCAGGAACGTTTTCCAAATATCAGCGCTACCGTGTAAATTAAGGAATAACATAAGATATTCACTTGGCAGAGAAGTCTTCGTGTATTGTCCTTGTCTACTTTTGAATGCATGTGACATTCACGAAGTTCAGCATTCCGTCAGGACAGAAGGACAGAGAAGAACAGAATCTGTTCTCATCTCTGCGCTCCACCTGCTACTTCTCCTGGGGGCAAACAGAGGTCTTCCTGCTTTGTCAGGTGTATATTACATGCAATAAATAATACACACATTTAAAATGTGTGTGTGTGTGTGTGTGAGAGAGAGAGAGAGAGAGAGAGAGAGAGAGAGAGAGAGAGAGAGAGAGCCATGAATGTGCCATGACCTGCATGAGGAAATCAGGGTACATTTTCGGAGTCAGGTCTCTGTTTTAGTTTTGAAATCAGGAATGATGATACCTCCAGAAGTTCTTTTTATTGTACAGGATCATTTTAGCTACTCTAGGTTTTTTGTTTTTTCATATGAAGTGAGTATTGTCCTATTGTCCTTTTAAGGTCTATAAAAGAATAGTGTTGGGATTTTAATTGGAATTGTGTTGTATCTGTAGATTGCTTATGGTAGAATAGTCATTTTTGCTGCTATTTCTACCCATCCATGAGCATGGGGGATCTTTCCATCTTCTGATATCTTCTTCAAGTTCTTTCTTCAAAGAATTGAAGTTCTTGTCATACAGGTCTTTCACTTGCTTGGTTACCCCAAGATATTTTATGTTATTTGTAGCTATTGTGAATGGTGTATTTCCCTGATTCTTTTCTCAGTACATCTGTCATTTGTATATAGACTCCATTGTTTCTCTTTCTTACTATTTATTTTTATTTTATGGGTATCGGCGTTTTGCCTACATGTATGTCTGTGTGAGGGTGTCAGATCTTGGAATTACAGACAGTTGTTAGCTGCTATCTGGTTGCTAGGAATTGAACCCTGGTCCTCTGGAAGAGCAGTCAGTGCTCTTAACCACTGAGCTATCTATCCAGTTCATGACTCCTTCTTGGACCATGTTCCGACAACCTTTCTCTCTCTTTCTTTAAGAAATAAAAACTACTTATCTCTTTAAGTTGGCTAATGGTGGCCAACCATAACTTGTTGACATTGCTAAACCCCAGGCTTCTTTAATCCTAAAATCTCTAGTAACACAAACACACACACACACACACACACACACACACACGTATGTTACTAGAGATTATATATTATACATATTATTATATATGTTACATATATACGTGTGTGTGTGAGTTGACACACTCCTTCTAAGCAATTTTGGAAAAATAAGAATTAAAAATGCATCTAGCTTGTGAAATTTTCCATACATTCCACTTTTTTCAAGACAGGGTTTCTCTGTGTAGCCCTGGCTGTCCTGGAACTCGCTCTGTAGTCCAGACTGGCCTTCAATACACAGAGATCTGCCTGCCTTTGCCTTCTGAGTGCTGGAATTAAAGGTGTGCACCACCAAAACCTGGCCTGAAACTCAATTTCCTAAAATTTTCTTTATATTTATTTTTTATGTGTGTGGGTGTTTTGCCTACGTGTGTCTGTATACCACATGCATGCAATGCCTTCAGGGGCCAAAAGAGGACATCAGATCTCCTGGGACTGAAGTTACAGATAGTCATGAGCTTAGCTGTGGGTACTGGGATTCTAACCTGAATTCTCTGGAAGAGCAGTCAGTGCTCTTAATTGCTGAGCCATCTCTCCAGCCCTGAAGCTCCAATTATTTTTAAGGAAACTGAGATGAAAAAGGTTGTCATATTATTTATAATGACAAAAATTTAGAAACTACAAATATTTAATGTAAGGAATTAATGTAATAAATTATGGCATATTTATAGATGGCTATTATCAGCTATAAAATACATTCACAGACATAGGAAAGTGTTTGTCATACATTCATAAATCTAAAAATGTGCCCATACATTTTAAAAAGCTAGAAGAAAGAATTTTGAATATTTTCAGAGTAAAGAATAATAAAGGTTTCAAGTGGCTGATATATTAAACATCATATATACATATTAAAATATATATACACATATTGAAATGTAGCACATGCTACCTTATAAATATGTATAATTTTATATTTTATATATTAGTTAAAAATAAGTTTACTTTAAAAAGAAAAATACATCATTTCTCAACATCCATGGGGCATTGGTTCTAGGACTTCACAGTTAGCAAAATACACAGACTCTCAAGTCGCTTGCATACGATGATCACTTCAAAGTCAGAAACTGTAAACGCAGAAGGATTAACATATCTAAAGCATTTTTCAATATAAGCACTGTATGTTTAACACTGTATAAGCACAAGGTATATTTAGCACTGTAGTGCTAAAAGGACAATAAACACAATTTTCCACTTGTTGCATATGGTCTAAGGCCTTGTACAAACTAAAATAAACTCTTTAGTAAGTTTTCAGTCATGTGTTAAAGCTTTAAATCTACCACAAAAAATATTTTCAAAGCGCCTTGGCACATAAGCTGATGGCTGGGAGCAGGCACAATCGGGGATTATTGTGCGGCTCGAGGGAGTGGAGAGCCCTTCCCTAGCCTTCCACACTGAGAGGCCCCTTTCATCTGGTTTCAATTCTCTTGTTTGTGCACCTTGCCGTATTTATTATTGAATTCCTGTTTTTTTCTTGTTGTTTCATGTTCCATGTTCTAGTGATTTATGAGAAATAGCTGATGAAGATGTTATCTTTGGCACAGAGAGAGTGCACAGAGCCCCGAAGGATTCTGAGGGAACAAATGTGTTTGGAGCCACGTAATACCCGGGCTGAACAGATGTCCATCGCGCCTGACCACTGCCAGCTGCCGATTCTGTAAGAAGACAGAGTTTTCTTCCTAAATACAGCAAGAGCAGAGCTGCGTCCAGAAATCTGTGCATTCCCCCGTGACTGGGGCTCATCCTGAGAGACAGCAGGACCAGAGTTAACGCCCTGGAGGAGAAATTCACCCAAAGATCGAGTCCCCCCTCCCCATTCACTCAGGATGAAGCAGTGCATTTTCAACATTTGCCTTATTTGACTAAAATGTAAAATGTCACTGATGTTTAGTTATCTTACATTCTTGTATTGTTTTATTTTGTTACTTTGGGCTTGGGATCTTATCACATTGCAGAGCCTGGTCACAAGCTCCTGGGCTCAGGAGAGCCTTTTCACGTAGCCTCCTGAGTAGCTGAGGTTACAGCAGGAGTTACCATGCCCTGCTCAGTTGATTTTTTAATCATTATGAAGATGAATTATTTGTAATAGTACAGGGAAAGAAGGCTTGAATAAAGGGGGTAGTGGTGGCCAGTTTTCTTCCCATTTAACTGAGTGAAAACGAATTAGTAAATTAAGTGTGCTTGAGAAAAATCCATCTAATTAGATGTATTTCATGGACTAACCAAACTATTTGGGGAATTTTCCTGGACTTCTTCACTGCCCTATAAAACATTGCTCCAGATTTAAAAAGCAACAGAAAACTGAGCGGTGGTGGCGCACACCTTTAATCCCAGCACTCGGGAGGCAGAGGAAGGCAGATCTCTGTAAACTCAAGGCCAGCCTGGGCTACACGAAATTGAATCTACCTAAAAGAGAAATAGAGTTCACACAAAGATGGGATCACATGCCTTTAATCCCAGCATTTGGGAGGAGGAGCCAGGAGTGATTTGGCTCCACAGAGAGAGGAATGTAAGTAAGGCAGGAGGAGACAGGGGAGCAGATGCAGTCTGAGGATGGGGGTCTGAGGTTTCCTAGAGAGAGCTTTCAGTCTGAGGATTCATGCAGACAGGATCACCTTTTCAGTCAGGGTGGAGGTAAGAGCTAGTAGCTTGCTGTTCTGTGTGTCTGACCTTCAGCATTAACCCATATATCTGACTCTGAGTTTTATTTATTAAGATCAATTAGAATTCATGTTACACTAGACTGTTTCCTGTTGTCTGGAGACACTGGCATCTTCAGGGGACCCTGAGAAAACTGGAATATGGTCAAGTCCTGGGAGAGCTAGCTGTATCCTTTGTTGTCCAGTCTCTGTAGTGCGAAAGTGCAAGGCTTGTCTCAAGTGCTGGCTAGAATAGTCTGTGAGGCTGGACCATCTCAACAAGCAGTCCTGAAGCTGTTCTGATGCAGAATTCTGAGGAAACTGCAGCAGAGTCACTCTGAGAGACTGGATCACCTAGGCCACCCGTTTTCATCGATGTCTGGCCCCTTGCTCTGAAAACACACAAACTTTTAAAGGTCATATGCATATCTTTATTAACACAGGTATGGGATGTGTGATCTGCACAAGTCAGCCCGAGATTCTGTGTTTGAGGAGGTGAAAGACATCTGCCAGCTTTATAAACCCGTTTGGACTGCATAGCTGAACCGTAATATAAACTCTATCCATGACGTATGAGTGATCAGCTTACACATCACCTGTCCTGCAGTCTTTCTTGTCTTCTTCCCTCTTGTTTGTAGCCAAGATACTCAGAAGGTCTCCCCTGCTTAAATCTGATCTCTATTAACTTGGAAGGAATCCACAGCCCTTCACTCCCTGTGGAAACAAAAACATAATCTCTTCCTCAGCATAATACATTTTTTGACTTACATTTTAAAGTCAAAATACTCATAAAGTATATAGGTTTAATTCAGGAGCCTCTTCCACAATCCAGTGTCTCTCGGCAGCTGTTGTCTGTTTGTTAGCATTCAGAAAATTCAAAATTAACAAAGCGCCATCTAAGGTCCAAACTCCTGTGTTATAACATTTCCCACCCTTACGCGGCTTATTCTCTCTTTTTATTACTTTATTTATTACTTTACTTCTTTTTCTAAAGATTTCACCTTATTATTTTTAAACTATTTTTGTGACTTTCTATACGCTTTTTTCTTTTTACTAAAGCCTGAGCATATTGTTAAACATACTATAACCTGTTTAGAGTTTTCTTTTTCTATCTGAACCTGCTTTATTGCGTATCTGTAACCCTTTCTGTCTTCACGAGCAAAACCTTAAACAGCCTGGCAGCTTAACTCCTAGGCCACTGGCAGTTCAAGCCTCAGGCAGTAGCAGCCATTCTATACAGTGCAGCCTGCAGGAGAGACTACAGGACTAGGAAGCCATGTTTGGCTCTGTTTTTCTGTGTTTGGAGCCTTTTTAAAAAGCTTTTTCAGAGCCAGGCGATGGTGGCGCACGCCTTTAGTCCCAGCACTCGGGAGGCAGAGGCAGGCAGATCTCTGGGAGTTAGAGACCAGCCTGGTCTACAGAACTAGTTCCAGGACAGGCTCCAAAGCCACAGAAAAACCCTGTCTCGAAAAAACAAAAAATA
>NW_026068183.1:1007803-1016884 GCF_014885135.2 Alexandromys fortis
GCCCAGTTACCAGCAATTTAAAAGCCCTACTTAAAAAGGGAAGAAAGTGTATTAACGTGCTCATTTTCTCTGGCCCCATTTATACTGCTGCACACAGCAACATTTTAGATAGGTTTCGCCATTCTCAATCTACCTTGAAAAAGGCCACACGTGCACCTAGGCTCTGTCCAGAGTTTCAACACCGAACAGTATCTGTTTCCTTGGCAATCAACAGGTATCCAAATAAACCTCACCACAAATGAGTGCAAAATGTCCAAGAATCGAAATCTGGATAGCTTTATATAGAAGATTTGTTTTTTTTTTTAAAAATTATTTATGTATATGAGTGTTTTGCCTGCATGTATGTGTGCACACCATGTGTGTGCCTGGTATCCACTGAGGCCAGAGAGGGGCACCAGATTTTTTTAGAACTGGAATTGCAGAGCCACCATGTGGGCAGGGGAGCTCCAACATGGGCTCTCTGAAAGAGCAGCCAGCGCTCTTAACTTACAAGCCATCTCTCCAGGGCTGGATTTTTTTTTTTAATGCAAGGCAGGAAATAAGCACAAGTATTGCACTTTTGTTTGTTTTTGATAATGAAGGAGAACATCTTAAAGTCAAATTCAACTTTAGAAGCTCTTTTTACTGTGGGTTTTACCGGGCTAGCCACTCAAGGTTCTTGCCTTGACTTCCTCACCATGATGGATTCTATCCAGGAACTGTGAGCGGAAACAAACCCCTTCTCCCTAAGCTGCTTCTTGTTAGGGGCTTTATCACAGCAACAGAAACGAAAGCACGCTTCAAAGTGTGCACCTGAGAGACAGAAACCCCTGCATTTCCATTAGTTGTTTTCAATTCCCTGAGTTATGAATGAGCCCAGCTATAAAGGTATAATGAAAGGCACCGAGTGACGGGTAAGTGAGGGCAGAGGCCAGTGTCGGGCTACTAGAGAAAAATGAGCCCCAACAGACACCGCCATTGTTTTCCCTTTGCCACACCCCAGTTTTTATCTTAGACACAGGTAACCACTTCCTATTCTTGCGTTTAAACAGAGGAAACACAGTTGACAGAGGAAATCTAGGTTCAGTGTAACCACAAAAAAGGACACCCTCTGCTCTTTGTAGAAAGACAAGACTCCTACGAAAGACAAAGTGGAAACTCAGCAAAATTGCCCACAGGAGTGAGACCACTCACGCACCCATTTTCCCGGGAGCAGCAGGACTGAGGAGCACATCAAGTCAGCCACAACATCCTTGGATCTACAATGGTGTCCTGCTTGCAGGATATGCTATGGCAATGGTGGCACAAAGCTTGTGGGGTAACCAACCAATAACTGATTTGACTTAAGACCCACTCCAGGAGATGGAACTCATACCCAACACTGCTTCAGTGACCAAGAACTAGAAACTGGGTAGCCTGGGACCTAGGCTACTACTGTTCTATAAAAGAAAGAAAGAAAGAAAGAAAGAAAGAAAGAAAGAAAGAAAGAAAGGAAGGAAGGAAGGAAGGAAGGAAGGAAGGAAGGAAGGAAGGAGAAAAACCCAACAACAATAAATGTAGCAATAAAATAACTGCTAATTGCATTCTGTTATGCTCATAGGCCAGTGCCTTAGCCATCATCAGAGACTTCCTCATACAGCAGATAGGAACAAATACTGAGAATGAAAGACCTTGAAACACTCAGCCCTAGATGGGACGTCTCCATCAAATCCTTCCCCTCAGATCTCAGAACTCCTGTGGAAGAGGAAGCAGAAAGAGTGTAAGGGCCAGAGGGGATGGTGAACACCAACACAGGCTCTCTAAATCAACATGACCAAAGCTCCTATGAACTCGTGGAAACTGAAGCAGCAAGCACAGGGCCTGCACAGGTCAGCACCAGGTCCTCCACGTATGTTTTACCGCTTCGAGTTTAGTGTTTTTATGGGACAGGGTTTCTCTGTGTAGCCCTAGCTGTCCTGGAACTTGCTCTGTAGACCAGGCTGGCCTCAAACTCATAGAGATCAACCTGCCTCTGCCTCCTGAGTGCTTGGCTTAATGGTGTGCACCACCATGACTGGTGGGTCTCTGTTTCTTGTGCCTTCTCTTGGACTCTTTTTCCTTCACTTTGTTTTGTCAAATTCTGATGTGTTCGTTTTTATTTTATTGTTTTTATTCATGCAGCCTTCTCTAAAGAGACATTGTATTCAGGTGGATCTGGATGGGAGGGGAGGTGGGAGGAACTGGGCAGAGTGGGGGGGGGAGCTGTATTCAGGATTCATTATATGAAAAAATTCTATTTTCAGTAAAAGAGAGGAAAAGAGTTTAACTGCATATAACTCATTGCAAAACAGATTTAGTTATTTTAAATGTCCTTAGTCACCTGGAAGTAAAAATCTGCCTTGAAATTAGGATTTTTAAAGAAATTTTTATTTTTAGTTACCGTTCACTCTGGGAAAAACATTGAAAGTAAAGTGAACGTCTCTAGAGCCACTGGCTCCTGGGACCAGGAGGAGGGTCTGTCTATCCCCAGCCTCACTCACTGGTTCCTGGGACCAGGAGGAGGGTCTGTCTATCCCCAGCCTCACTCACTGGTTCCTGGGACCAGGAGGAGGGTCTGTCTATCCCAAGCCTCACTCACTGGCTCCTGGGACCAGGAGGAGGGCCTCTCTATCCCCAGCCTCACTCACTGGTTCCTGGGACCAGGAGGAGGGCCTCTCTATCCCCAGCCCCACTCCAGGAGGAGGGCTTCTCTATACCCAGCCCCACTCACTGGCCCCTGGGACCAGGAGGAGGGTCTGTCTATCCCCAGCCCCACTCACTGGCTCCTGGGACCAGGAGGAGGGTCTGTCTATCCCCAGCCTCACTCACTGGTTCCTGGGACCAGGAGGAGGGTCTGTCTATCCCCAGCCTCACTCACTGGTTCCTGGGACCAGGAGGAGGGTCTGTCTATCCCAAGCCTCACTCACTGGCTCCTGGGACCAGGAGGAGGGCCTCTCTATCCCCAGCCTCACTCACTGGTTCCTGGGACCAGGAGGAGGGCCTCTCTATCCCCAGCCCCACTCCAGGAGGAGGGCTTCTCTATACCCAGCCCCACTCACTGGCCCCTGGGACCAGGAGGAGGGTCTGTCTATCCCCAGCCTCACTCACTGGTTCCTGGGACCAGGAGGAGGGCCTCTCTATCCCCAGCCCGCTAAGTGGGTTCACAGCTGTTTCCATCTATGCATAGCCCTGCCCCTTTTATCCCTCCTATTATGTTAACACTGCTATGGGGAAAGGTGGCAAAGAGTGGCTCTTTTCCCAGATACAGTCAAGACTATGAACAAGTCAGTGTTCCCATTTCATATTTTATGATCTTTTCTTTGGATATGGGGAAGTAACTGAACACACAACCAGGTCTTAGGCTGGAGTCTTGAGTAGTCTAAACATCTGTCAGAAATTGTTAAGAAAAATATCTCTCAGGGCTTGAGAGACGACTCAGAGGTTAAGAGCACTGGTTGCTCTTCCAGAGGTCCTGCATTCAACTCCAAGCAACCACATGGTGGTTTACAACCATCTGTAATGAGATCTGGTGCTCTCTTCTGGCCTGCAGGGATACATGCAAACAGAACTTTGCATACATAATCAATCGATCGTCAAATCAATCAATTTTTTAAAAAAGAAAACATTTAATAAAGAAAAGAAAAAGATCTCCCTATTTAAGTAATAGACAACTCCAACAAGATCCACTTTTATATGTTCTTATGGAAACATAATTTCACACAATTCTTTTGGAAGAATCAAGAGATTGAAAATTATCCTTTCATTTAAATATTATTTAACTCTCTAGCCTAAAGAATCCCAAATATTTTTAAATGAAATATCATGTTCATTTTCAAACTGTATATGGTGGTAAAGTTATTTTAGACAGACTAAATGTTCAAAAACAGAGAAATTGTTTAGGCAAATTTTGGTAAGTTTACATGAGATACATCCCAAAACTATTAACTTTTAAAAGTCATTAAATTTATATAGTATGATAAAATCCAGGTTGGTGTGTGTATGTGTATGTGTGTATGTGTGTGTGTGTATTATGTGAACAAGATACTTCACACAGTGGTGCTAAACAAATCTTGTTTCCCTTTGATATGACCTCATGCCAACACAGCAATGGACTATTTTCCTGATTTCCAAGACAGACCACTGAAGTTTGCAGTGATGGTTAGTCTTAATCCACCTGACTAGATTAAGAAGCACTTAGACTACCAGGAAAGTAGACCTCTGAGTGTTTATGTGAAGGTGTCTCCTGAGAGAACTAACTGGGGTGAGAAGCTTAGATGGGCAATGTCTTACAGTCTGTGGGTCTGTATGGGGGAAAAGGGGGGAAAGAGAAAGCCAGGAACTAAGACGTTTTCCTCTCTGCTTCCTGACCACCATAACGTGAACTGCTGTGTTCTACACTTTGCCACGATGCGCTGAAACTGCTGCAGATGGGAGCCGAAATGAACCATCTCCCCATCAAGGTTTTGAAAGCACTGGGTCCCTGTGACAAGAAGTCTGACTACCCTAGGAAACTGGCGTCAGAGGAAGGGCGCTATGCCTGTGATTAAGCCATCTGCCCGCGTGGTTGGTTCTCAGGGCTTCGGAACTGATTTGCAGGAGGAACTAGAGAAGTTGAGGGAAATGTGTCTGAAAAAGCCATGAGTACTATGAGAAAAGAGCAAAGGGAAAATCAGGGGGACACAGGAGAGCAGAGCTGTTGTGCGACAAACAGATTACACTCTGATGCTAATGAGACTGAGGGACTTCATTGGAAAGTGCATTAAAAGCCTTTGTCTCTGGAAACCAAACTTGGGTCCTTTCCAAGAACAGTATGTGCTCTTAACCACTGAGTCATCTTTCCAGCCCCCAAACCAGTTTCTAAACTGTTTAAGACCATGAAAAGTGCAGCCAAGAATTTCACATCAGAACCATGGCACATCCCAAGAACTGAGGAAACTACCCACTGCAAGCTCAAGGGTATGAAAAGAAAGTAAATACAGTTGGAAGATTTTGTGAACGGAGACTGCACTCTACTTCTCCAGCTGCCCAGACCAGAATAATCATACAAAAACTATATTTAATCGCAACACTGTTTGGCTCTTATATCTTAAATCAACCATTTCTATTCATCTGTGTATCACCACGAGGCTGTGGCCTACTAGAAGGTTCTGGCGTCTTTCTCCTTGGGCAGCTACATGGCATCTCCCTGACTCTGCCTTCTTTCTCCCTGCATTCAGTTTAGTTTTCCTGCCTATCTATATTCTGCCCTGCCATGGGCCAAAGCAGCTTCTTTATTAACCAATGGTAATAGAACATCTTCACAGCACAGGACACAGAGGGGAATCTCACATCAAGATTTCCCACTGAGAAGAGAGCGGCTCCAGGGCACCCTGATTGCATAGAAAAATTAGGAAGTTGTTCCCTTCCGTGCAGACACCCAGGAACCCAGAAGTTGCTATAATTGTGGTTGGAGGAATCTCTGATACAACTCGAGATGGCAGCAAACCTTGGCAGTGTCCATTTTACAAAATACAAAAGTTACAAAGTGATGAAGGTCTCAGCTGAGGTTTCAAGGGAAGTCAGAGGAGTCAAGCAGGTCAGAGCTCCTGCAGGCAGCCCCCGGGAGTGGGGCGCTTGGGGCAGTGAGAGCGAAGCTGAGAAGGAAACAAAGGTCCCAGAAGCCAGCAGTGCCAGATGCATACATATAGTGCCTGTTTAGGAAAGCCAGCTCAGAGGAGAGAACAGGTAGACCTAGAACGGTGGGGCCATGGGACAAAAATGCCAGATCTCTTGGAGTTAATACCCATGGGCCCTGCTTACATGGCCGGCGTCTACAAGATTTCATGTCAGGCTGGCCGAGTTTGGATCCTGCTTTGGTTCCAATTCTCCTTCTTCACCTTGTTTTTTAGAAGCGTGTGGCTTGCTTTTTAAGTTTTTAGAGGCTCACAATTAAGTTACCTTGAGTCTCAGAAGAGATGTGGGGTACGGGTTTTTGAACAAGGTTTGAACTGCTGAGGTTATGGCAGTTCTTGGTTATGGAGTGCTGGATATGATCCTTTCGTGGGCCACAGGTAGAAAGTTATGGTTTAAGGACAATTTATTTGGAGCTGGCGAGATGACTCAGTGGTTAAGCGTACTAGCTGTTTTCCAGGAGGTCCTGCTTTCCATTCCCAGCACTCACATGGCAGCTCACAACTATCTGTAACTGTAGTCTCGTGAGATCTGATGCCCTCTTCTGATGTCCAGATGTACACGCAGACAAAACATTCATATAAATAAATAAGCTATTTATTTATTCATTTGGTTTGTAAGTTATTTATTTATCTGGTTTGTAGAAACAGGATTTCTCCATGTAGCCTTAGTTGTCCTTGAATTCATTCTGTAGACCAGGCTGTATTCAAACTCAGAGATCTACCTGCCTCTGACTCCCGAGTGCTGGGCTTAAAGGCCTGCACCATCACCACCCAGCCAATAAACCAATCTTTTTTTTAAAAAAAGAAAGAAACAAAGAAACAAAAACAAAAACAAAACAAAACAAAAAACCAAAGAAAGAAAACTGTGTTTGGGTAACAAGTTGTCAGGCGTTGACAACTTGAAGTTGTCAACTGTGTCTATTGGTTGGGTTGAGTATATCTAGGGTATTAATAACGCATGCTCCTGAGGGCATCTATGAAGATCAACCAAAGGGCAGGACCTGTGCTGAATCTGCAGGACACTGTTTCATAGGCTGGGCATGTGTGGAACTAACCAGGAAGAAGGAGAAAACCCCGAGTACAGGCATTGCCTCCCTCTGCTTCTTGGCTGCCATCTGTAAACTGTTGTGTCCTGCATGGTTTTTCCTGTCAAGATGACTAAGACCAGGGGCCAAAATAACCCCTCCCTGTTTCAAGTTCAATTCAGGTACTTTGTCATAGTAACAACATCTAATATATATATATAGTGACGACATAAATGCATTTAATAAGATTTTGAGTTTATTTGACAAAGTTGGAAGATAGAAAAAAAAGTACGTGGATGTTTATATATAAAAGAAAATCAGGACATTAGGTAATATATTTTATAAAAATCTTAATTTTTTAATTTTATGTGTATGAGTGTTTACTTATCTCTGTGTGTGTGTGTGTGGCACTTGTGCCTGTTGCCTTCAGACACAGAAAGAGCATCAGATCCTCTGGAACTAGAGTTACAAACAGTCGTAAACAGCCATATGGAATCTGGGAAACACACCCAGACGCTCTGCAAGAGTAGCGCGCGTTCTTCAACACTGAGCCAGATCTTCAGCCCTATTTTAAAAAGATACATTAGAAGGAATCGGTTTGATATTAAAAAAAAAAAAAAAGACCTGTTGGGAACACTGTGAAGACTGAGGGTTCTAGAGTGCGGGCTTTAATACGGAACCACGGGTATGCATGCACCAAGGGAAGTGGCTCTTTCTGCCAGCAGAGCCCGCTTCCCAGGCTCCTGAGGAAAGCCGACTGCAGGCGCTCATCTTTCCCCAGCAATCCTTCCAAGGCCCAGTTTGAGCTGAGCCCTTACTGACGTCTTGTGCCAAGCGAGGGGCCCTGACTCTTGGTGGTGGTCGGTGGGGACGGGGGTTGGGGATTCCCTTTGGATCTGACACAATGCAAAAGACTGCAGGAAAAAAGGTCCCTGGTCAGTATCGAGTTGGTTTCCCGATGTCCCGACAACAGTGTTTGAATCGGTTGTTTAAGGTTAGCATATGTCTTAGTTTCCTTTCTTTGGCTCTGATGAAATATCCAAACAGAAAACAACATAGGGAAAGAAATGATTTAATTGGCTTATATTCCAGGTTAGCGTTTATAATTGCAGGAAAATCAGTGGCGGGAAATTGAGATAATCTCTCTACTCTCACAGTCAGAAGGAGGGAGCAAGGACTGCAGCCACTCTCCCTGCTTGCTGGCTTGCATTACTCTTAAATGATTCAGGGCTCAGCCTGTGAAATGGTCTCCCCACATTCAGGGTAGGTTTTTCCACCTCAATTAATAATAAAGACAAACCCTTACATCCAAACATCCTGGAGACAAAAATGTTTTGGAATCCAGTACTTGAAACATTTAATAGAAGATGGTATGGAGCTGGACATGGTGACAATGCCTGTTGACTCTAGTGTAGCCCTCAGACCACAAGTGTGAGACCAGCTGGAGCTAGTCTGAAGGCAACAGGCACCTGCCAACACTGGACCGTCAACATCGCATCATGAAGGCGGCGAGAAGAGAGGGTTCACAAGGATGCACGCTTCCCCAGGAGCCTACAGGCAGTCAGTGTTTGCTGGTGCTCGCTGGGGAGAAAGAGCAATTTCCCTCCATGGTGTAGTTATTGCACAGCGCCTCACTCAAGTAAATAACTTCCCACCCTTCAAACAATCCGAATTGGATGCTAATTGCATGGTCACAAAACAAACAAATACTGTGTGAAAGTAGGAGGGGCTTGGGGAACTGTGAGGGGAGAGGGGAGGAGAGCATTGGGACACTTTAATCGAAGAACAGCATGTATGGGAAAGAAATTCTGAAAGAATATTTTAAGTTGAAAAGATTTTTTAAAAAGAAGCTCTGTTTTTTTTTAAAAGGGCATGTATGTATATTCATATATAACCACTGAAACATATGCATGTATATGGCACAAACATAAGAAATCATATAGTACTCTTTGTGTAACCTGGGACAGCACCTTCATTAACCTAAAACAGCATCTTTACCATGATGTGTGCATAAATACAATCTGATTTAAGACTATGAAGACCGTCACATCAATTTAAGTCATACTTTATAATCAAATAGTTATAAAAACTTTCAGTTTTTAAATTCAAAAATCATTAGGAGGGCTGGAGAGATGGCTCAGAGGTTAAGAGCATTGCCTGCTCTTCCAAAGGTCCTGAGTTCAATTCCCAGCAACCACATGGTGGCTCACAACCATCCGTAATGAGGTCTGGTGCCCTCTTCTGCCCAGCAGGCATACATGTAGACAGAATATTGTATACAGAATAAATAAATATAAAAAAATTGTGTACTCTTCTTTAAAAAATAAAATAAAATATTATGTAAAAACTCATCAGGAAATGCCTAGTGACATTTGAATTTCATATAA
>NW_026068183.1:1017926-1019933 GCF_014885135.2 Alexandromys fortis
CTCGAAAAAAAAAAAAAAAAAAAAAAAAAAAAAAAAAAAGAATCAGAGAAGGAATGGACACTAGAGATGATCAAAATCTGGGGTTCTATACCCTGTCTGGGAACCAGTTAGGAAAGTTTTTAAAAAGGGGTACCCTCATCTGATATCAGTGAGCTGCCGGGCTTGGACAGTGTGTGAACTCTCCTTGGAGTGGTTCTATTGTTCCAAAACAAATGCCAAGAGGGCATACATATTTTACATCGAGGAAACCAGGGCTTTCTGTCAGTAAATGGTTTGCGGTCTAAGATGTTGGAGTCTCCAGCTTAAATCACAGTACTGATCTTACCCATCATTTCTTTGAACTTTTAATAGATGATTATTATTTTTTAATTATGCCCATGTGACTGTGTGTGGGTGTAGGCACACAGGCAGGTTTGTATGTGAGGTGGGGAGCATCAGATGCCCGGGAGCTGGGGTCACTTGGGTCCATAAGACTCTTGATATAGGGTCTGGGAACCAAAGCCAGGTTTGCAAGAGCAGTGTGTACTCTTAACAACCAAGCCATCTATCCAGCCCTTCTGTGCCTAAAACTTCCCACTGAGAAAAATATTTGTATTTTAAAGCTCAAACTCAGCGATATGAAGTCAGAAATAAGACATTGTCCTCATTTCTTAACTTTGAAGCTAAATTTGTAATCGATTTTATCTCCACCTATGGCTCATTGCTTTCTCCATCCCACGGTCAAGTTCTGTTGCATTTTTGCGTGAGATCTGTGTGGATAGAGCATATATGCAATGTTTGGCTTATAGTAAACACTCAATAAATATGTGCTAATTTTTAATGAGAAACAAAGGTGTACCATGTCCATCCATTACATACTTTTGAGACAAGCCCGTGACTGATTTCCACATGAGTAACCATTATTGTCTGCTTGGACATAGTCATGTATCCCAGCAAGCTGATAATGGACTCAACTTCTAAACTGCAAGCCAGTCCCAATTAAATGCTTACCTTTATAAGAGTTGCCATGGTCAGAGTGTCTCTTCACCGCAATGAAACACTAAGACAGATGGATCCGTGGAAAACAGGACAGAGGGAGCTGGAGAGACGACTCGGTGAGTAAAGCGCTCACGGCACAAGGTGCGGCCAGAATCTGGATGCCCAGAACCCATGTTAAAGCCTGGCTGGGCTGTGAATGGCTGGGCCTATGCACTGGTAAGGAGTGGGAGAGATAAGGAGGATGGATGGAAGTGGGAGGGACAGAGGACAGGGGCCTGGGACAGTCAGATCAGGGCAGGCATGTGGGGAGCTCCCTGGTGAGCCAGTCAGTCTGCAAGGGTGAGCTCCAAATTCAGTGAGAGACCTTGTCTCAAAAAGTAAAAAGGGGAGGGGTTGGGGAGATGGCCCAGCAGTTTAGAGAATTTACTGTTCTTGCGAGAGACCCAGGTTTGGTTGCCAGGACCCACATGGCAACTCTCAGTGGTCTATAACTCCAGTTCCAGGGGATCCAATACCCTCTTCTGGTCTCTGCAGGCACCAGGCACACACATACATACGGACAACAGAGATGCATACAAAAACAATAAATAAATAAATAAATCTTAGAAAAAAACTAAGGTGGAGAGCAACAGAGAAAAACATTCACATTCTATCTCTGTCCTCCACAGGCACACCCACACACAAACACAGGTACACACACACATACACACACACGTGCACACATACAAGCATGCACAATGCTCACACATGTGTGCACACGCATGTGCGCACATACGCACATGTAAGCATGCACACACAAGCACACATGCATATATGCACATGTAAGCATTGCACATGTAAGTGTGTACACACAAGCACACATACACATGTGCACACACACATGTAAGCACACACACATGTACATACACATAAGTGAATTCGCACACACACGCGTCCACCCACACACCCACATCCATACAGTAAAATAGGATACTATATTGAACGTTGCACATAGCATTAAACTTTACCATCTCCACTAACTTCAGTCTT